>NW_024097025.1:0-24794 GCF_016545835.1 Crotalus tigris
ACAAGAACAGATTTCCTGGCGATATCCTTTTTTTTTTTAGAAAAGAAAAAAACCAAAGCAAATGCGCTGAAAGAATTAACAGTGAGGTTTTAGGGATATAGCTAATATTTATACTGGCCTCCTGATTTCTATTCTATTCTAGCCAAAAGGAAAGGGGAATTATTATCATTCTTTCAAATTATCGCATCTGTGATTCTCTCCCTACCATCTCATCAGAACAGATCAAGGCTTTCCCCCTTTCAGGTTCTTTCCCTTTTTTAAGTTGTTATTTTTTTACTTTATTTTTTCTCAACATTTAATTTAAAAAAAATTTAAAAATTGTTTTGCACGTAAAAAGTAAAGGTGAAAGTTTCTCCCGCCTATCGTGTTCGACTCAAGGATGCTGTGCTTATCTCCATTTCTTAGCGGAGGGAGCAAGCATTGACTGAAGACGTTTTCCATGGTCATGTGGCCAGCATGACTATATGCCAAGATGCACGGAACTCTGTTACCTTCCCATCAAAGTGGTGCCTATTTATCTACTCTCATTTGCATGCTTTCAAACTGCTAGATGCGCAGGAGTTAGAGCAAGGAACGGGAGCTCTACTCGTTGCATGCAGCTCGGATCTCAAATCTAGGAGGTCAGCTCTCCAGCTGATAAACTCAACATCTTTAACCGCTCTGCCATGCAACATGAGCCAAAAAAAGACTTACAGCTCATTAATGGGAGGGGGGGGAGCAGAAAAAAAGAGAAATTGCAAATCTCTTCCCAAAGCCCAGAAAAATAAATATCTGATTGTCTTTTTTTTCTCTCTCTCTCTCTCTTTTTTTGCATCCTTACTAAAATTCCTCCAGCAAGTCTTCAGCCTCCCCAGAAGTTACTCACCTCTGACTAAAATACAGTTTAGATTTATTGCCAGGCTATTAGGTGCTAAAAAAGAAATAGATCTCACCTTTTTTTTTAAAGAGCCAGTTTCCAGAACTCATATTTGAGAGAAGAGGGGGAAAAAAAAAACCTGTCCAACCAGAAAGGAATGTTTTTATTACCAGGTGTATTTTGTAGTCCTGTGCAACGGCTGCAAAGCTTAAATCATATCATCTCTTTAGTGATCACATTTTCAGTGCAACGTGCAGAAGGGGATAAATCATAACAGGCAATCCATTTCAAAGCATTTTTTAAAGCAGGTGAAATTGATTCCCATCTAAATAGGTTTACATTTCAAGCAATAATAATAATAATAATAATAATAATAATAATAATAATAATAATAATAGACAAATTCGCTATTAGTCAATTGCAAAAGGCGGCCTTACTAGGAACTGCTTCAATCCTGCGACGATATCTGTAATACCATCAAACATCCACATCTGCCTATCCCAGGTCCTGGGTAAGGACTCGATAGGTATACAAAATGCCAAATCCAGTCTGAACATCTGGCTGACTGTGCGATGATCAATAATAATTGGATATTAATCAATATCCATACTTATGATTCATCTCACATCAGCCAGCTGTTAAGACTGATTTGCATTTTGTCGACCTATCGAGTCCTTACCAGGACATGGGATAGGCAGATGTGGCTGTTTGATGGTATTACAGGTATCGTCGCAGGATGGAAAGCATGTTCCTTTATATTCTCTGGGATCATCGCACAGTCAGCCAGATGTTCAGACTGGATTTGGCATTTTGTCTACCTATCGAGTCCTTACCCAGGAACTGGGATAGGCAGATGTGGATGTTTGATGGTATTACAGATATCGTCACAGGATGGAAGCAGTTCCTAATAAGGCTGCCTTTTGCAATTGACTAATAGCGAATTTGTCAATGCCAATGGTGTTCAAGTGGTGCTCCAGTTGTTTTGGGATTGCGCCCAAGGAGCCTATGACTATTGGTAATACCCTTGCTTGCTTTTGCCACAGTCTTTCTATTTCTATTTGTAGGTCTTTGTATTTTGTTATCTTCTCCAGTTCTTTCTCTTCTATTCTGCTATCTCCAGGCACTGCCACGTCCACTATCCAGACTTTTTTGGCTTTCTTATCGACAATTGTTAAGTCTGGGGGGTTATGTTGCAGGTGCTTGTCTGTTTGAATTCTGAAGTCCCAGAGCAGTTTAATTTTATCATTTTCTATGACTTTCTCTATTTTATGATCCCACCAGTTTTTGCTTACAGGCAAATGATATTTTTTGCAGATCTTCCAATGCACCATTGTTGTACTTTGTCATGCCGCTGCTTGTAATCAGTTTGTGCAATCTTCTTGCAACAGCTTACCAAGTGTCCACTGTTTCTTCAGCTTCTTTGCATAGGCGGCACTTACTGTCTGTTGCTGTCTTCTCAATTTGACTTTGTATGCATTTGTCCTTAAGGCTTGGTCTTGTGCAGCCAGAATTAGTCCCTCGGTCTCTTTCTTCAATTTTCCTGCTCTTAGCCATTGCCAGGTTTTATTATTATCTGCTTTCCCAGCTATTTTTTTCATGTATTGGCCATGTAGTGCTTTGTCTTCCCATGCCTCTATTCTGTTCTTCATTTGGTCTTTATTGTAGGCCAGTTTGGTCTCTACAGTAGTTAGTAAGCCTTCCTGATATACTAATTTCAGTGCATCTTCATCATTGTTCTTCAGATATTCTTCCAAAGCCATTTTTTCTTCTTCAACCATCTGATGTACTTGTAGCATTCCACACCCACCTATTTGCCTTGGTAGATAAAGTCTGTCAATGTCACTGCGTGGATGAAGGGCATGATTCATTGTCATTATTTTTCTGGTCTTCCTATCCATTGCTTTTAGTTCTGCTTGATCCAGTCCACATTCCAGCGATTACCTAATGACTGGGATTGCCAGTGTTTGAATTGCATTTTATTTTTTTTACGGTATTTCCTCCATGAGTTGGAGTTTAAGATCTTTTCACCTATTGTCGTATTCACCATCTAATCTTTTATGACTTCAGTGTGCTGATGTTGTCAGCTTGAAGGATACCCAAGTATTTGTAGTAATCTTCCTCATCCAGACTCTTAATGTTATTTTCGTGGGGCATCTTGATTCCTTCAGTTTTCACTACTTTTCCTTGTTTGATAGTAAGTGTGGCACATTTGTCCAAGCCAAACTCCATAACAATATCTTGGCTATATATACGGACAGTGTTGAGCAGAGATTCTATTTCAGATGATGTTTTTCCATACAGCTTCAGATCATCCATGTAAAGGAGATGGGATAGTCTGGTAGATGTTTTTGATGTTTGATAGCCATGTCCTGAGTTATTCAGTATTGTTGACAGAGGAAACAGTGCAATTAACAAATTTAATAATGGTGATAATGAATCTCTGAAATATTCTCTCTTAATATTACTCTCCCAGCTTCTCACCATGATCTGGCAACGTGTCTTTCATGTGCCATCGATCTTGGACACAAATTTTCGATGTTTCGACTTACTCCTGTTAGTTCTAGGCACTTGATGATCCAATCATGTGGCAGAGAGTCAAATGCCTTTTTGTAGTCAATCCATGCCACATTCAGGTTGGTCTTCCTTCTCTTGCAGTTTTCCAAGATCATTTTGTCTATTAGGAGTTGATCTTATGTTCCTCTGCTGTTGGGGCGGTTTCCTTTCTGCTCAGGTGGAAAGAGATTGTTTTCAACTAGATGCTGTTGCACTGCATCAGCTACTACACCAGTTAGTAATTTGAAAGTTGTTGGCAAGCAGGTAATTGGCCTGTAGTTACCTGGTGTTGCCCCTTTTGCTGGATTTTTCATTATTAGGTAGGTTTTCCCAGTTGTTAGCCACTTTTCAATTTCTCCTCCTTGTAGTATATTGTTGAACTGCTTGGCAATGAGTGGGTGTATAACAGTTAGATGCTTCAACCAAAACCCATGCAGTTCATCTTCACCTGGTGCTGACCAACTTTTGATTTTCCTTGCTCTTTTCTACCATTTTTGGTGTTTATTACTAGTTCTTCATTCAACTTCTGTTTTATTTGCATCCACCTCTTTTAACCAAGCGCATCTTGTTGTATTCTTTGGGTTTCCCAATATCTGCTCCAGAACTGCACGGTTGTCTCCTTGTAGGTAGACGGATTCCTTGCAGTTCTCATTGATGGATTGGTAGACAGAAACGTCTGATTTGGATTGAAATTGGAGGTTTCTGCTCTATAGTTTGCAATTCGAAGCTTTTCTACTGATTTTCCTGGCTATAGCTGTTATTTGTTGCTTTATTATTTCCAGTGCTTCCTTGATCTTCCTTGTTTCTAAGTGGTATTTCCTGATTAGGTATTCTTTGGTCTTCTTGTTCTTCAGCTTCTTTTCTTTCATCTGTTCTAGCTTGCTTGCATGTGATCTTAACTTGCTGATCTTATTTTCTAGTCTAACCTTCCATTTTTTGGTGCACTGTTTGTTTGTTTTTCTTTTTTGTTGATTTTACATCCCAGGTATTCTGTTATAACTGCAGCTGTGCTGTACATTAGTTGGTTTGTTTCTTGCAGTGAATTGGTGCTTATACTTGCTATTGCAGTATTTGCATCTTTTAATGCTTGTGCTAGCTGTTTCTTTGAAACAAGCTTCCATGCAGGCAGCCTTATTCTGTTGTTTTTGTGCTGTTCTAGATGCTCAGTTATTCTTTGTTTCAATTCTTTTATTTCTTTAGTTAGAAGGTTTTGTTCTTCCTGAGGAAGATGTGCACTGGTTCAAATGAGAACAGTTGTATATCTCTATTGGGATTCTTTCACTGCCAACTCCCCCTGGTTTGGCCTCACATTCCTGAAACTTCTTGTAAGCTTTGATTTCTTTGCCCTGGGAAACCTTTGCAGTTCGTCCAATCGATTTCTGTAAATACTTTATTTCGTATATAAATCGGCGTGATCTGCTAGTCTCTAGTTCGGTTATTTTGATTCTGCAGTTGTTCTTTCCAGAACTGGTTGTATTCGTGAAGAGACCGCGTCTTGTGGACTTGATCTGTAGTAAAGATCATTATTCTTGTTTTCCCATCAATGTGTATCTGCGACGGGGTGAAACAACTTTTCTTCCAGTAGTTCTGCAGCTCTGGCCTGGTTGCTCAGCCAACAGTCCTGAGTTCTGTAACTTATTTTTCACCAGATATCCAGGAACTCCAATATCTAGCGCGGACTTTGTTAACCCGGGCAACATCCGAGCCGGTATGGCATTCTGAAATTTACGTCTCACCATATTTTTTATGGGAGAGACACTCTTTGTCTGACTCCTCTGATGAGAACTGTCCAGTATGGTTGAACCTCTGGCATAGCTCTCATCTTCCTCAGAGTACACAAGCCCCACAACCACGGCAGGTAGTGCCCACTGGGGGTAAATTATTACATTATTATTATTATTATTATTATTATTATTATTATTATTGATCATCGCACAATCAGCCAGATGTTCAGACTGGATTTGGCATTTTGTCTACCTATCGAGTCCTACCCAGGACCTGGGATAGGCAGATGTGGATGTTTGATGGTATTACAGATATCGTCGAGGATGGACGCAGTTTTGCAATTGACTAATAGCGAATTTGTCAATGCCAATGGTGTTCAAGTGGTGCTCCAGTTGTTTTGGGATTGCACCCAAGGAGCCTATTACTATTGGTACTACCCTTGCTTGCTTTTGCCAGTCTTTCTATTTCTATTTGTAGGTCTTTGTATTTTGTTATCTTCTCCAGTTATTATTACTACTACTACTACTACTACTACTACTACTACTACTACTATTACTACTACTGTCAGCCAGATGTTTAAACCGGAATTGGCATTTTTGACAAGGACCTGGAATATGCAGATATGGTTGTTTGATGGTGTCAAAAGTTATCATTGTCAGAATATAAGCTACTCTGGGTAAAGCTGTCTTTTGCAATTGACCGGTGGTGATTTTGTCAATGCCGATGGTATTTAAGTGGTGCTCCAGATGTTTTGGGATTGTTATTATGGTCGGTCACACAGTCAGACAGATGTTTAGACTGAATTTGGCCTTTTAATTCCACCTTTTGAGTTCTTCCCAAGGACCTGGGAGATAGGCAGATGTTGTTCTTTGATATTGTTAAAGGTACCATTGCAGGGTGGAAGCTGTTCCAAGTAAAGCTGCCTTCCGCAATTGACTGATGATGACTTTTGTCAACGTCGCCTGGTTTTTCTTTTTGCAAATGAGGACCACCATCCAACAAAGCTTTATATAAATATGTTTGACATCTGTTGCATTTTTTTTTAAAACGGAGAAGTTAAATTACATATATAGCTAGTCCTCAACTTACAATTCATTTCATGACCCTTCAAAGTTACAACAACAGCGATGACCATTTTTCACACAACCGTTGCAGCATCCCCATGGTCAGGTGATCAAAATTCGGCTGTTTGGCAACTGATTCATGTTTACGACGGTTGCAGTGTCCCGGGGTCTCGTAATCCCCTTTTGCTACCTTCAGATGAACAAAGTCAATGGGGGAAGCCAAGTTCACTTAACCACCATGTTACTCACCTAACAACTGCAAATTCACTTAACAATTGTGGCAAGAAAGGTCATAAAATGGGGCAAAATCCACTTAACAAATGTTTCCCTTAGCCCACAGAAATTTGGGACACAATTGTGGCCGTACATCAAAGACCACCCACCTGACCATTTTATCTTTTTATTGCATGCTGCCCACTCCTTCCCAGGCCTCCTTTTTTTTCATGAGCCATGTAAATTTGACCAATAAATAAATCAATCACCTTCTGCCCGACTCCGGTCTGCCAGAAATGAGCAGGGATTTCCATCTTTTAGGGATGTTTGTTCTCTCCAGAATGTCAACCCACCAGAAGAGGCAGTTTTATTGCTGGCTGTCTCACAGGTCAGCCTCTTCTTCCACTCCATTAAAAGAAAGTGATCAAGAGTGCTCAGGAAGGTGAAAAGTCTGAATAAATACAACCTGGCTTTCTCAGTTGGCCTCTCCAATCTTGAATTGCTCTCTCAAAGACTTCACACATACAGGCAGCCTGGCAGCCTTTGGGGAAATGTAAATGCAGAAGCGGGAGATAATTAATTCTACAGCATCACAAATCTTCTGAGGTCACCTCTTGGGATTGGAAGGAAAAGTAGGAAAGCTTCACAAACACATTTCCCCCCCCCCAAAGGGCAGGAACACGTGGGGAGACCAGAGGTATCATCCCCAGAAATAGATCCTTCACCGTATGGGGGGAAAACCAGCCCAGGTTTAATTGCAGTTAATGATGATTAACGGTGCTTAATGATCTACGGTGACTCTGGCTGTAGACAGGGGCTCATTAAGATATTTTTACTCCCCCCCTTTTTTTTGCAGAGTCATGATTTATTCATAAGCCTATTTTTCATCAATATTTATTTTGAAAGGCTGTTTTACGCGACTGCGTAATAACTGCAAATGCTCAGCTCTGAAATTAATTTGGCTTGCCGAGAATCATGCATTCCCTTCCGGGGGGGGGGGGCACAAACTAGCGAGCCCTTTAGAGGCTGGGGTGTAATTTTGTCGAAGCCGTTCAGGTCATGAGGCTCTGGGATTGTTAAGCTACTTTTAGAATTAAGCTCATTAACTCCCCTCTCCCTTTTTTTTAACATCAGGAAAGAGAACTCTGTAGTCTGTAGGTTTGCTTCTGTAGGTTTGCTTCTCAAAGCATGCATGGAGAACCCATACACACATACACACAAACCCATCTAAGGTTGTCCAGTTCAGCTGAGAATCCTGGCTTTAGTTCTCTGGAGCAATGTAGGCACCAGGGAATGGTCCAGAGAAGCGGTCCCCAACCCCGAGTCCATGGACCGGTACTGGGCCACGGCATGCCAGCAACAAACAAGCAAAGCCCCATCCATGGGATGCAGGCAGCACACAAAACCGTGCACTCTCCGGTCCATGGAAAAACCTTTCTCCACAGAACCGGTCCCTGGTGCCCCAAAGGTTGGGGGCCTCTGGTCCAGGGAAAGAAGCCAAAGAGATACTTAAATGAGCTAGCTGTGAATCACACGGGAGCAAACTAGCACTGATGATGTTACCTAGTTGGGTAATGAAATGTCTTCAAGAAAACTAGCATGCTCAGAGAGCACCAAGGAACCCATAGTTCTCCTCTTCTTGCTTCTCGTCCTCCTCTCCACAAACCCCACTTCCCTTCTAGCACTGAAGATATTAACTAGTTGTGTCCTGAAACATCTGCAAGACAATACCAAGTCTAGAGAGCACCAAGGACCTCACAATCTTCCTCCTCCTCCTCCTCCTCCTCCTCCTCTCCTTCCTTTCAGTTGCCATGAAGTTGTCACTTTTAGCACAACCACAGAGACATTGTATTGTCCTTGCCAAGTCCTTCAAAAACAGAGGAGCATCACCTGGTGGTAACTTCTTGGCAGGTCCAGATTTTTTTTTGAAGGGGGGGGAGGTGTCATTCATTGCTCCCTGCTATCTCTACCAATTCAATCCTGGTGTTTTATGACTCAATGCTTTGTAAGCTTCTCAGTGATACCAGGGATACAACAACCCAACATGGGCTTTGGAGACCTATTACCAAGCCTTCTCAATCTTGTCTCCATCTGTGCAAAGAAAGCACATAGCTGCTAAAGCAATGCTGTCTTGGAAAGCTGGTCCACAGGCAGAATGTTCAGCCATGCAGATGTTCCCAACTAGACTAAAACAATTAACTGATCGATAAACCGATTGCGTGCCATCAAATCACTCTAGGCTCCCAATGACCTCAAAGGTAGCTTTTCTCCTTGGTGACCTGTTCCTAATGTGGTCTTTCAGGTCCTCCAACAGTTCCTCCATCAACACCATAAGTGACTCCAACCGCCATGTTGGTGGCCATCCTCTTCTTCTCTTTCCTTCTGTTTTTTCCAGCATTGTAGACTTGTCAAGAGAGCTAGGTTTTCATGCTGATTATCCCAAAAGATAGACAATGTCCAGTTTCCTTTTGAAAATGCACCTTTGAGACAACCATGACCTGAATGAATGAGAATCTCCATAGACATTCATATTGATTAATTATATGCCCTCAAGTTGATATTGGCTCTTACAAACTACATGGACAGATGTTCTCCATGACGTTCTCACCTGGTCCTTCAGCTCTTCCAATGGACTGATTCTTGCTGTTAGTCACCCTCTTCTCTTTCCTTCCACCTTTCCTGGCACCAGAGCTTTTTCCTGACAGCTTGATCTTCCCTTTAGGCCAGTGGTTCTCAACCTGTGGGTCGGGACCCCATTTGGGGTCAAACGATCATTTCACGGGGGTCGCCAAACAAGGCTATCCGCCATTTTTTCCCCTTTTCTTTGGCCACGCCCCTGGCACCCGGTGATGTATAAGTGGTTGGGGGTCACCACAACATGGGGAACTATATTATGGGGTCGCGGCATTAGAAAGGTTGAGAACCACTGCTTTAGGATCACCTGAGCCTGGCCCTTCTTGCCTCAGGTGAGAACTGGGTTGATGTGTTCAGTGATCCATTGCTTTGTTTTCTTGGCTGTCCATGGTATTCTCAGAAGCCTTCACCAACATCAAAGTTCAGGAGTCTCGATACTCTTCCTCTCCTGCTTCAAAGGAAGGAATCTCTCTGGAATGGGAAAGAGTTATCCTTCAACAGGCGTGCGTTGTTTTGTAACTGCAGCAAACTTGCACCTTGGCTGGCTAGCTTAACTCTCAAACTCTCTTGACCTTGTCCTAATTTCCCTTTGATTTGTTCTGTGTTCTGTGAGATCCATTTAGAAGGGAACCGCTTTGAGAAACCTTTCAACTTGGGGGCTTCTGCTCCTTGGTTTCTTCCCTACTGATGTGTTTCTTGTGTATTTGGAGCATTTAAGTGGCCATTGTTCATAGTTGAAATGTTCGGTGATGATCCATCAACCATCTCCCAATGGGAAACGTTTCTGGGCCATGATGATGAATAGCAATTTACTGGATTTTTTTCCTCCAGTGAAATGATGTGACCTATTGAAAGAGAATTCACCATGGCCTAAGCGGACATGAAAAACACAGGCTCTACCAGCATCTTTCTCCAAACATTTCTCAGCTTGCTTATTTAAACATTTAAAACATATAAGGAATGGTTGCTGGAATTGGGTATGTCTAGTTTAATGAAGAGAAGGACGAGGGGGGACAGGATAGCAGTCTTCCAATATCTCAGGGGCTGCCACAAAGAAGAAGGAGTCAAGCTATTCTCCAAAGCGCCTGAAGGCAGGACAAGAAGCAACAGATGGAAACTAATCAAGGAGAGAAGCAACCTAGAACAGTGATAATGAACCTTTTAGTGACTGAGTGCACAAAATTCACCCTGCCCCCCCATCCACCACCGCTCTGCCCCCTGCTCCGCCCCTGCCCTGCCTGCCCGCAGAGCCACCCACTGCCTCCACGGCCTGCCGCAACAGATCGTCCAGGTGGCCCTGCAGCTCCATGGCAGCCACGCCCTCTGCCTGCATCCCACAGCATCATCTCTGCATGATGGGGCCTGAGGGCGGAGTCTTGTCCTTGCTGCCCGGCTGCCATGTCTTTGGCTGCGCTGCTCCGCATCGGCTGCGCCTGGGGGCAATTCTCCTCTGGGTGGGCTGCTGGTGAAGAGGGGGCTGCGGGGGGGTGGGGCTGGGGCAAGGGTGCGTGTGCCCCCAGAGAGGGCTCTGAGTTCCGCCTCTGGCATGTGTGCCACAGGTTCGCCACCACTGACCTAGAACTAAGCAGAAACTTCCTGACAGTGAGAACAATTAACCAGGGGAACCATCTGCCTCCAGAAGCTGTAAATGCTCCAACACTGGAGGTTTTTAAGAAGAGACTGGACAGCCATTTGTCTGAAATGGTATAGGGTTTCCTGCCTGAGCAGGTGGTTGGACTAGAGGACCTCCAAGGTCCCCTTCCAACTTTTATATTATTATTTATTATTATTATATTATTATTTATTATTATTATTATTATTATTATATGATCATCGCACAGTCAGCCAGATGTTCAGACTGGATTTGGCATTTTGTCTACCTATCGAGTCCTTACCCAGGACCTGGGATAGGCAGATGTGGATGTTTGATGGTATTACAGATATCGTCGCAGGATGGAAGCAGTTCCTAGTAAGGCCGCCTTTTGCAATTGACTAATAGCGAATTTGTCAATGCCATGGTGTTCAAGTGGTGCTCCAGTTGTTTTGGGATTTTTTATTATTATTATGGATCATCGCACAGTCAGCCAGATGTTCAGACTGGATTTGGCATTTTGTCTACCTATCGAGTCCTTACCCAGGACCTGGGATAGGCAGATGTGGATGTTTGATGGTATTACAGGTATCTCGCAGGATGGAAGCAGTTCCTAGTAAGGCCGCCTTTTGCAATTGACTAATAGCGAATTGTCAATGCCAATGGTGTTCAAGTGGTGCTCCAGTTGTTTTGGGATTGCACCCAAGGCGCCTATGACTATTGGTACTACCCTTGCTTGCTTTTGCCACAGTCTATTATTATTTAATATTATTATTATTACGGATTATCGCACAGTCAGCCAGATGTTCAGACTGGATTTGGCATTTTGTCTACCTATCGAGTCCTTACCCAGGACCTGGGATAGGCAGATGTGGATGTTTGATGGTATTACAGGTATCGTCGCAGGATGGAAGCAGTTCCTAATAAGGCCGCCTTTTGCAATTGACTAATAGCGAATTTGTCAATGCCATGGTGTTCAAGTGGTGCTCCAGTTGTTTTGGGATTGCACCCAAGGAGCCTATGACTATTGGTACTACCCTTGCTTGCTTTTGCCACAGTCTTCCTATTTCTATTTGTAGGTCTTTGTATTTTGTTATCTTCTCCAGTTCTTTCTCATCTATTCTGCTGTCTCCAGGCACTGCCACATCCACTATCCAGACTTTTTTGTCTTTCTATCGACAATTGTTAAGTCTGTGGTGTTATGTTGCAGGTGCTTGTCTGTTTGAATTCTGAAGTCCCAGAGCAGTTTAATTTTATCATTTTCTATGACTTTCTCTATTTTATGATCCCACCAGTTTTTGCTTACAGGCAAATGATATTTTTTGCAGATCTTCCAATGCACCATTGTTGCTACTTTGTCATGCCGCTGCTTGTAATCAGTTGGTGCAATCTTCTTGCAACAGCTTACCAAGTGGTCCACTGTTTCTTCAGCTTCTTTGCATAGGCGGCACTTACTGTCTGTTGCTGTCTTCTCAATTTTGACTTTGTATGCAGTTGTCCTTAAGGCTTGGTCTTGTGCAGCAAGAATTAGTCCCTCGGTCTCTTTCTTCAATTTCCTGCTCTTAGCATGCCAGGTCATGATTATTGCGTTCCCAGTATTTTTTCAGTATGGCCATGTAGGCTTTGTCTTCACATGCCTATTATTATCGATCGTCGCACAGTCAGCCAGATGTTCAGACTGGATTTGGCATTTTGTCTACCTATCGAGTCCTTACCCAGGACCTGGGATAGGCAGATGTGGATGTTTGATGGTATTACAGATATCGTCGCAGGATGGAAGCAGTTCCTAATAAGGCCGCCTTTTGCAATTGACTAATAGCGAATTTGTCAATGCCAATGGTGTTCAAGTGGTGCTCCAGTTGTTTTGGGATTGCACCCAAGGAGCCTATTACTATTGGTACTACCCTTGCTTGCTTTTGCCACAGTCTTTCTATTTCTATTTGTAGGTCTTTGTATTTTGTTATCTTCTCCAGTTCTTTCTCTTCTATTCTGCTGTCTCCAGGCACTGCCACGTCCACTATCCAGACTTTTTTGTCTTTCTTATCGACAATTGTTAAGTCTGGGGTGTTATGTTGCAGGTGCTTGTCTGTTTGAATTCTGAAGTCCCAGAGCAGTTTAATTTTATCATTTTCTATGACTTTCTCTATTTTATGATCCCACCAGTTTTTGCTTACAGGCAAATGATATTTTTTGCAGATCTTCCAATGCACCATTGTTGCTACTTTGTCATGCCGCTGCTTGTATCAGTTTGTGCAATCTTCTTGCAACAGCTTACCAAGTGGTCCACTGTTTCTTCAGCTTCTTTTGCATAGGCGGCACTTACTGTCTGTTGCTGTCTTCTCAATTTTGACTTTGTATGCATTTGTTCTTAAGGCTTGGTCTTGTGCAGCCAGAATTAGTCCCTCGGTCTCTTTCTTCAATTTTCCTGTTCTTAGCCATTGCCAGGTTTTATTGTTATCTGCTTTCCCAGCTATTTTTTTCATGTATTGGCCATGTAGTGCTTTGTCTTCCCATGCCTCTATTCTGTTCTTCATTTGGTCTTTCTTGTAGGCCAGTTTGGTCTCTCCAGTAGTCAGTAAGCCTTCCTGATATACTAATTTCAGTGCATCTTCATCATTGTTCTTCAGATATTCTTCCAAAGCCATTTTTTCTTCTTCAACCATCTGATGTACTTGTAGCATTCCACGCCCACCTATTTGCCTTGGTAGATAAAGTCTATCAATGTCACTGCGTGGATGAAGGGCATGATTCATTGTCATTATTTTTCTGGTCTGCCTATCCATTGCTTTTAGTTCTGCTTGAGTCCAGTCCACTATTCCAGCTGTGTACCTAATGACTGGGATTGCCCAGGTGTTGATTGCCTTTATGGTATTTCCTCCATTGAGTTTGGACTTTAAGATCTTCTTCACTCTCTTGATGTATTCACCTCTAATCTTTTTCTTGACTTCAGTGTGCTTTATGTTGTCAGCTTGAAGGATACCCAAGTATTTGTAGTATTCTTCCTCATCCAGACTCTTAATGTTATTTTCGTGGGGCATCTTGATTCCTTCAGTTTTCACTATTTTTCCTTGTTTGATAGTAAGTGTGGCACATTTGTCCAAGCCAAACTCCATTACAATATCTTGGCTATATATACGGACAGTGTTGAGCAGCGATTCTATTTCAGATGATGTTTTTCCATACAGCTTCAGATCATCCATATAAAGGAGGTGGGATAGTCTGGCAGATGTTTTTGATGTTTGATAGCCATGTCCTGAGTTATTCAGTATTGTTGACAGAGGAAACAGTGCAATAACAAATAGTAATGGTGATAATGAATCTCCTTGAAATATTCCTCTCTTGATATTAACCTCTCCCAGCCCTCACCATTGATCTGCAACTGTGTCTTCCATTGTGCCATCGATCTTTGCACAAATTTTCTGATGTTTCTACTGACTCCTGTTATTTCTAGGCACTTTATTATCCAATCATGTGGCAGAGAGTCAAATGCCTTTTTGTAGTCAATCCATGCAACATTCAGGTTGGTCTTCCTTCTCTTGCAGTTTTCCAAGATCATTTTGTCTATTAGGAGTTGATCTTTTGTTCCTCTGCTGTTGGGGCGGTTTCCTTTCTGCTCAGGTGGAAAGAGATTGTTTTCAACTAGATGCTGTTGCACTGCATCAGCTACTACACCAGTTAGTAATTTGAAAGTTGTTGGTAAGCAGGTAATTGGCCTGTAGTTACCTGGTGTTGCCCCTTTTGCTGGATTTTTCATTATTAGGTAGGTTTTCCCAGTTGTTAGCCACTTTTCAATTTCTCCTCCTTGTAGTATATTGTTGAACTGCTTGGCAATGAGTGGGTGTATAACAGTTAGATGTTTCAACCAAAACCCATGCAGTTCATCTTCACCTGGTGCTGACCAATTTTTGATTTTTCTTGCTCTTTTTTCTACCATTTTTGTTGTTATTACTAGTTCTTTCATTTCAACTTCTGTTTTATTTGCATCCACCTCTTTTAACCAAGCCGCATCCTTGTTGTATTTCTTTGGGTTATCCCATATCTGCTTCCAGAACTGCACTGTTTCTTCCTTGTCAGGTACTGACTGATTCTTGCAGTTTCTCCATTGATGGATTGGTAGAAACGTTTCTGATTGGATTGAAATTGGAGGTTCTGCCTATAGTTTGCAATTCGAGCTTCATATCTACTGATTTTCCTGGCTATAGCTGTTATTTGTTGCTTTATTATTTCCAGTGCTTCCTTGATCTTCCTTGTTTCTAAGTGGTATTTCTTGATTAGGTATTCTTTGGTCTTCTTGTTCTTCAGCTTCTTTTCTTTCATCTGTTCTAGCTTGCTTGCATGTGATCTTAACTTGCTGATCTTATTTTCTAGTCTAACCTTCCATTTTTGTGGTGCACTGTTTGTTTTTTTTTCTTCTTTGTTGATTTTGCATCCCAGGTATTCAGTTATAACTGCAGCTGTGCTGTACATTAGTTGGTTTGTTTCTTGCAATGAATTGGTGCTTATACTTGATATTGCAATATTTGCATCTTTTAATGCTTGTGCTAGCTGTTTCTTTGGAACAAGCTTCAATGCAGGTAGCCTTATTCTATTGTTTTTGTGCTGTTCTAGATGCTCAGTTATTCTTTGTTTCAATTCTTTTATTTCTTTAGTTAGAGGGTTTTGTTCTTCCTGAGGAAGAGGTGCCTGGTTTCCAAATGAGAACAGTTGTATATCTCTGCTGGATTCTTCACTGCCAACTCCCCCTGGTTTGCCTCTACATTCTGAATTACTTCTGGTAAGGCTTTGATTTCTTTGCTCTGGGTAAACCTTTGCAGTTCGTCCAATTCTGTTTCTGTGAATATTTTATTTCGTGTTATAAATCGGCGTTGATCTGCTAGTCTCTGTTCTGTTATTTCTGATTCTGGATGTTGTTCTTTCCAGAATTGGTGCATTCGTTTTAGATATCCTCTCTTGTTGGACTTGATCTGTAGTAACAGATCATTATTTCTTTGTTTTCCATCACTGTGTATCTGCGACGGGTAAACACCTTTTCTTCCAGTAGTTCTGCAGCTGCTGGCCCTGGTTGCTCAGCCAACAGTCCTGAGTCCTGTAACCCATTTTTCACCAGATATCCAGGAACTCCAATATCTAGCGCGGACCTTGTTAAACCCGGGCGACGTCCGAGCCGGTATGGCATTCTGAATTTACGTCTCACCATATTTTTTATGGGAGAGACACTCTTTGTCTGACTCCTCTGATGAGACCTGTCCAGTATGGTTGAACCTCTGGCATAGCTCTCATCTTCCTCAGAGTACACAAGCCCCACAACCACGTCAAGGTAGTGCCTCACTGGGGGATTATTATTATTATTATTATTATTATTATTATTATTATTATTATTATTATTATTATTATTATTATTTCACCAAGGAGAGAAGCAACCTAGAAATAAGGAGAAATTTCCTGACAGTGAGAACAATTAATCAGTGGAAAGGCTTGTCTTCAGACGTTGTGGGTGCTCCAACACTGGAGGTTTTCAAGAAGAAACTGGACAGCTCTTTGTCCAGAATAGTATAAGGTCTCCTGCTTGAGCAGGGGGTTGGACTAGAGGACCTCCAAGGTCCCTTCCAACTCTGGCATTCTGTTCTCTTGTAATAAACCCCCAAGAACAGATACAGATACAGATACAGCCAGATTGTTTTGGGATTTAGAAAAATTGAATTCCACTAACATTGTTATGTCAAGACCCCTGAGCCTTTGGCTCGAGTTTAGCAGCTATCAGGAGCTCCATAGATATTAATAACATTTGGGTTGTGTAGCACTGCTTGGACATTTAGAAGGAACGAGTTGACATGTTGGCTAACACCAAGCTCCTGAAGTGTCATATAGCAGCATCAAACCCACAATCACAAATTGCTGACAAATTTAATTTTGTCAGCAACCCAAGGACCCTGCCAATTACTTACTGGCAAGAACAGCAGCTTGTCAAAAAATTAATATGTTGCCATCCTACGTCGGGAAAAAACATATTCTTCCGTTGGAAGAGGTTAGATGCCTGCTCTATCTATCTATCTACCCATCCATCTATCAAGTGTATGTGGTCACCCGTCTCACAAAAAAGGGTTTCTGGATTGGTGCACAAAAAGCAAACCCTTCATGGCATGGGCCCAGGCTGTCTAACGCAGGGCTCTTCAACCAGTGGTACGGGTGCCACCTGGGGTACATTGGCACCTGGCAGGTGGTACGCACCATCCTAGAAAAGGGGTAGCAGGGGAGGGGAATGAGCTGAACCGGTGGCAGCACCGCACAAGCCTGAGCGAGAGATGGCTGGAGCTGCAGGGCTGTCAGGGCTCAGCAGAAGCGTCAGGATCAGTGCTTCTTCGGGACTGTCAGGGCTCAGCGGAAGCGCCAGGATCAGCGCCAGGCTCCAGCTGCAGCTCAGCGCTGATCCTGGCGCTTCTGCTGAGCCCAGAAGAAGCGCCGATCAGCTGGAATGTTGCAGCGTCTCCAGGGTCTTGTGATTTACATTCAGATGCTTGGCAACTGATTCATATTTATGACGGTCACAGTGTCCCAAGGTCATGTGAAGTGATCAAAACCTGCTGCAACCAGCCAGCAGACAGGGGGAATAAAAATCACACACACCCCACCCCACCCTGCTGCCAATCCTCAACAGAAATGCTCACAACAATGAAAATCTCGGACAGGAGGAAGAGCGCCACTGGGTGGGCAGGCAGGTGTCTTGCTCGGCTCTGCCTTGGGGGGCACTTTTTCAGTGCCATTGTAACTTCAAACAGTCACTAAGTGAACTGTTGTAAGTCGAGGACTACCTGTACTTTATCATTTTTTTCCTTTTTTTATTTTTTGGTCATCAAGGTTTTGACCCCTTGCTAGGCGACTGGTGGTACTCGGATGTTGCCATATCCTAAAAGTGGTACAATGGGTGAAAAGGTTGAAAAGCCCTGGTCTAACGAACCATCTTATCCCAATGCGATTGGTCTTCCCCACTTGGGCCAGTGGAAGTTACGTGTTGCGGACCCTGTCAACCAAGAAATTTTGGCTAGCATGGTCCAGGAGACAGCTTTTTTCTGCTGTGGCCCCTGACCTTTGGGACATCTTGCCCCCTTCAAGGTGAGATCTGCTTTTACCCTTCTGGCCTTCCATAAGGGCTTGAAATCCCGGCTCTGTCAGTTGGCTTGGCATCTCAGTGGATGAGCATCGCGCTGGAGGTGGTTGATGGATGAAGAGCCCATCCCATCTCTCACCCCATATTCTGCTGCCTCCCTCCCCATCTTTCAGTTGTGAATTGTGGTTCATCACACAATCGGCCAGATGTTCAGACTGTATTTGGCATTTTTGTCCTCCTATCGAGTCCATCCCAAAGAGCTGGGATAGGCAGATGATGATGTTGTGTGATGTTTTTATTTATTGTTTTATCATTTTTGTGCTTACCAGTGAAAAGAAGAGGAGAGAAGCAACCTAGAACCAAGGAGAAACTTCCTGACGGTTAGAACAATTAATCAGTGGAACGACTTGCCTCCAGACATTGTGGGTGCTCCAACACTGGAGGTTTTGAAGAAGAGATTGGACAGTCATTTGTCTGAAATGGTATAGGGTTTCCTGCCTGAGCAGGGGGTGGGACTAGAAGACCTTCAAGATCCCTTCTAACTCTGTTATTCTATTATTTTGCTAATGTTTGTAAACCGCCCAGCCTCGCTTTTAGATGAGGAGGGCAGCACACAAATCTAATAAACAAACATGTAAGCATAGCTATGAGTGGTTTTAAAAGTCTTCGCTAAAATATGGATCATGGGGGAGGGAATTTTCTAAGAAACCATCAAGCTAATTGCTGTAAACATCTTCCGAGTTAGTGATGTTATCAGTAGCTCCATTGAGATCGTAGCACATGCTTCTATTGGGATCAATACATTCACCTGCCTCTTCCAGTGCTTTATGGCGCCTAAATTTGCTCAGAACCTTTATTTGCCTCCTTTGAATTCCATTTTAATTAAGAGAAATGTTAATTAAAGCAAGTAAGTTTAACTTCAGTTTGGTATTTGTCTCCCATTACATCCTCACATTGATAAAAAGATTGCTGGAAAAAAATCTCTTGACTTGATCGTTGGGTGCGTGGGCCTATGTTCATCTGGACTGGGAATATTTCATTCCGTTTAATTGATCCACAAATCATTTTAAAAGAAGAAGAAGAAAGTAAAGTTTAACAATCCACAGTTGTCATTATTTGCACTTTGTACTTTAAGAAGATGCCAATGTTCTTCGCAACGAACATAATTAAATCAATTTCTACTTTTCTTTCTGCCCAACTACCATGAATATATGCTTATTTTCCTGTAGCGTGTTTTTTTTTTGTTTTTATGACCCTGTAATCTCTTTTACTGAGGTGGAGTCGGGATGACTGAATGGAGCTGAGCCTTTACTGGCCAGATGCCCTTCCTGATGCCTACAGTGAAGTTCACAGCCGATATTTTCTCTTTGCACCCTGGTAGAGAAACATTTGTCGCTGCCTAGAATTGAACTCTCAACTTTCCAAGTGAGAAGCGATTGTCTTCATCTCTAGGCCACCACGCCACTCATCCTGTAGCGTACAGGATTTTTCAACCTTAACAACTTTAAGATGTGTGGAGTTCAATTCCCAAGCTGGCTGGGGAATTCTGGGAATTGAAGTCCACACATCTTAAAGTTGCCAAGGTTGAAAAATGCTACACTAGGCTAACAGATGAAGCTGATTGGAAAGACTTTTAGAAGCAACAAAAGGGAGCATCTTCACATTCCAATTATCTGGTGGAAGTCGTTAAAACAAGTTATGGAAATAGCCCTCACTTAGATCAAATTTGGCAACTTTAAGACTTGTGGACTTGAACTCCCAGAATTCCCAAGCTAGCATGACTGGCTAAGGAATTCTGGGAGTTGAAATCTACAAATCTTAAAGGTCCCCAGTTTGGAGACCCCTGAGTTAGATCATTTTAAAAAGATGTTGAATTAATTCATGGAAGACATGTAGATGAAGGCTTGACAGCTTTGAAACTCAATGTCATCTTCAGATTGAAGGCAACAGGACTGCAAAAAAAAAAAACGTTGAACAACAGCTTCATAAGAAAGAATACCTCCCATGTCCTATTTGTAAGAAACCCCAAAGTACTTGTCAGAATCCAATTATATTTCATCTCTAGTTATCGACTATGGAAACCCCCATTTACGCTCTCTCTGGATTCTGTCATACAATGCAGGGAAGGGGGGGTGAACAAAGGGGCTTTATGGCCCTCACTTCCTTCGGTATAACATCAAAGGGATTAAATGTGGATACCACCAAAAGGACTAAATCATAACAATGGGGCCATCAGCTTTCATCTACTTCTCTCTGAAGTCTCCCTTCCACTGGCAGTGAAGAAAAAGGGGGTGGAAATGTAACGCCTGGGATTGTCGCTGGAAAGATGGTGGGGTGGGGTGGGGCTGCTGGGGACCCCTTAAAACCTTGAATCGTAGGGCTTGGGCTCCCGGTCCTGTCTAGAACTCCTGCAACCATTTTCTCTTAATAAAGGATGCCTGTTGGAAGAAATATTCCAAGAGTTCTGTCTTCTTAAGATGCAAAGTGGGGTGAGTCCGTACTTTGTTGGTCTCTGTGAGAAACAAAATGCTGAATTAAGAATGGCCTTCGTCTTCTTTAGCAGGGCTGTCCTTATGCCTTACATAACTTTATTTATAAAATCAAGTAGGAACTAGTAAAAAATCTTGGTGACCCAATTGGTAGATGAAGCCTTAATATGTTAAAGTCATACCAAATGATGTGCTAACTCTATAGAACGTGGGGCGTTGAGAAGATGATCAATAACCTTTCCCATCCCAGAATAGGTAGGAAAAATAAAATAAAAAAACCAGGCCCTTATTTATTTTAAACTTTATTGGAAATGCGACCAAAAAGGAGATATGAAAAATCACCTGTTAGCCACTAGACAAAGACACACGAGCTTGCGAACTGACTGCGGAGATTTATTGAACGTCGTCTGCTGTGCAGAAAGCCAAGAATTTCCATAAAAGTCCATTTATTGATATGTATCCCCTTGTCAGCCTTTTGTCTTCTTTAGACTTTTCACTTGCTGGGATCCTGTACAAGATAATTTTGTTTTCATTATGAGAAATGATTGCTTGGTTTTCGTCTTGAATAAAGTCTCTGGAGCGATGGGTCTGGCTGCGTTGCTCTTGAAAATATTATCAATACTCGAGGAAATTAGCTGCAGAAAATTCATGGTTACGGGAGAGCTGTTTCCTAGGCAGTTGTGAGTTCATCCATGCAGAATCCCCATATTAAAGAAAGACATAAACTAGAGTTTGTGAATCAAACATGCTCGGTCACATTTTGCAGGAAAAAAATGGCTAAGTAGTAGATTTAATCAACAAATGGAATCTCCTTGTTGATAATAATAATAACAACAACAACAACAACAACAAAGTTGGAAGGGACCTTAGAGGTCTTCTGGTCCAACCCCCTGCTCAGGCAGGAAACCCTATACCATTTCAGGCAAATGGCCGTCCAGTCTCTTCTTAAAAACTTCCAGTGTTGGAGCATTCACCGCTTCTGGAGGCAGGCCGTTCCACTGGTTAATTGTTCTAACTGTCAGGAAGTTTCTCCTTAGTTCTAGGTTGCTTCTCTCCTTGATGAGTTTCCACTTGTTGCTTCTTGTCCTGCCTTCAGGTGCTTTGGAGAATAGCTTGACTCCCTCTTCTTTGGGGCAGCCCCTGAGATATTGGAACACTGCTATCATGTCCCCCCTCATCCTTCTCTTTGTTAAACTAGACATACCCAATTCCAGCAGCCTTTCCTTGTATGCCTTAGCCTCCAATCCCCTAATCATCTTTGTTGCTCTTCTCTGTACTCTTTCTAGAGTCTCAGCATCTTTTTTACATAGTGGTGACCAAAACTGGATGCAGTATTCCAAGTGAGGCCTTACCAAGGCATTGTAGAGTGGTATTAACACTTCACGTGATCTGGATTCTATAATATTTGTACAATATATTGTTGTCAAGTCTGGAGAAGGAGGAGGAGGAGGACATCTGCTGATGGATGCCCTGCTATATCAGAAATAGTTCTTACTGCGATGACTGTTTTTTGGCACAAGGTAGAATTTATATTGACTTCTGCCTTTTGATATCTAACCTGGGCCTTGCTTTGGAGTAGCCCAACCTATACCAAAGATTCCTGTGCAACCATTCATCTCCTTTGATCTGTGATCCCCTTCTTCACCCCACAGAGGCAACAAAGGAGACATCAGCCCCAAGTCCCGCCAACCTCCACCTCCATCTATTCTCTTCAGGAGCAATAAAAATGATGGACAGAATACACGAGGTAGAAAATAGAAGGATAAATCAAGGAGGAAAACAGGTATTTGTATTCATTTAAAGTTTCCATCTTGTGAAAGGTAATGGCTTTCCCGCGGAATATATGCCTGTGCGTGACGAGAAATCCACAATGTTAGATGTCTCCCAGCATTGGCTTTTTTTTTTCCTGGAAATATCTCCAGAATTGTAGATCTTACAGTACCACCACAATATCCTTTGATTTCTGTGCCTAACAGAAATGCAGAAAGAGCCATTGAAATGGAAGATCCCAAAAAATAAGGTCAGGAACTATCAAGATGTTCTAGCTTGGACCGTGGAAGGATTTCATTTGAAGACCAAGTGAGCAGGTCCAAAACATTCCTCAAATTAAAGTCCAGAGTTAATCTCAAGGCTGAAAAGGAAGACTCAAGGATCTCTAGAGCCATGTTTCTCAACCTTGGCAACAGTGAGATGTGTGGTCTTCCAGTTCCAGCATTCTCTAGCCAGGGAATGCCAGGATTTGAAGTCCATACGTTTTAATGTTCTAATCTCTCTAAAACATCCGAATCTGCTGACTGATTTCAAGGGTTTAGCAGGACATTAAAGATGAAAACAATAGGAAGGGCAGGGTGGCCTAGTGGTGAAGGCGCTCGCCTCACACCTCTCAGTCAGAAGGTTGAGAGTTCAATCCTAGGTAGCAGCAGATGTTTCTCTCTCGGGGTGCAAAGAGTAAATATCTGCTGCAAACCGTGCATAGGTGTCAGGAAGGGCATCCAGCCAGGAAAGGCACAACAACATTCAGTTGCCCCGTTTCCAACCCAGAATAAGGAATTATAGGGTCGTAACAGGGAAGGGTTTTTTTTAAGATGAAAGCAATAAACAACAATCCTAAAACATGAGTACACCTGCAACTACGTAGGCAGCAGCACCTAACATTGCTCCGACATTTAAGTTGTACCAACTGCAGGTTTCTCTTTGCAAAACTAAACCCACCCACCCCATTCTCAGATTTCAGTCCTGTCTTCTAATGCCAGTATCGTCCCATCAGCCTACAACTTCTATATCTCTCCTCCTCCGTGGTCTCCCTTGCCCTCTCTAGCACCATCAATCTTCCTCTATTCTGCTTATACTTCTATTGGGCTCC
The DNA here is from genome assembly GCF_016545835.1 of Crotalus tigris. Taxonomy (NCBI): domain Eukaryota; kingdom Metazoa; phylum Chordata; class Lepidosauria; order Squamata; family Viperidae; genus Crotalus; species Crotalus tigris. The sequence continues at coordinate 23,094 of NW_024097025.1, forward strand.
TTTGACCCAACTTTGTTTGCATTGATCGTCCTGCGTTTCTACTACCATCCTATGAGAACATGGGGACCAGACAAGAATTATGGCAGTGAGCTGAGCCATTTTGATTATGGCCAGGTCTGCTCACTGACAAGGGAGTGCTTACTTAAAGAAACGAGCAGCAATATTCCTTTAATAGTTGGGAATCTTCCTCCCCGAGGCTGGAGTTCAGGACAGACATGGAATTAGAAGCAAAGCAATCTGGGAGCATATGCGTCAGAGGAACAAGGGACTTGATTGCTGAAAATGTTTAGAACAGCTCAGCTAAAAAGCCGGAGGCATCGTAGGGGAGGCTGTTGATTGATTTTGCAGTTATATTGGCCCCGCTTTAGTATGAAGAGCCGAGGTGGCGCAGCAGTTAGAGTGCAGTCCTGCAGGCCACTTTAGCTGACTGTGTTCAGCAGGTCAGCGGTTCAAATCTCACCGGCTCAAGGTTGACTCAGCCTTCCCTCCTTCCGGGGTAGGTAAAATGAGGACCCAGATTGTTGGGGGCAATGTAAATATATATATATACATTGCTTACTGGTGTACACCGCTTAGAGAGTGCTTGCACTTAAAGCGGTATATAAGTCTCATAAATAAATAAATAAATAAATAAATATGAAGATCCCTTTTTTTATTACAGGATATATATATATATATTTCTCCTCTCTTTTCTGAACAAAATCCAAGGCTTTGTGCCTTTTTGCTTAGCTGCCTACTGAGTATTGTTGTTAATTTTCCATATTCCAGCCCAGGAGATCTGATTAGTTAGATGTATCTCCTGCCAGTTCTTCAGAAGCTTCAAGCCATGTAGACAGGGTCTCCTCCTCACGATTTCTCTCAGAACCACCCCCCGGTGGGTAAAAGAAATAAACAAAAAGAAAAGAAAAGTTTTTGTTTTGTTTTGTTTTTGCTAGTAGGTGCCAAGAGGGGGTTAGCTTGCTGGAAGACATTCAGCTCACAAATTAGCATGCTGGAGAAACAGATAGGGAGATGTGATTATGATGATTAAAATTAAGATCGTCACATCATGACATTCCTTTCTTGGGGCTAAGTGGAACAAATCTCCACATCCGCCAACAATAGGCACCCAGAGAAGGAATTAAATCTGAGCCCCATCAGATGTGCTCCTCCAGCACCAACATGCATCAATGGGGAAACCAGAGGTCCAGAAGCCCCAAATATTTTGAAAGCTATTAAGATCCTTGTTGTATATAGTATGTTTAAATGTGTGTTATGTGTGTGTAGACTTTGAGAGCAAGCAACTAAATTTCATTTTTAATGTGTGCCGTTGTGCCCACAGTAAAAAATGACAATAAAGGTTAACTATCTGTCTGTCTGTCTGTCTGCCTGCCTGCCTGCCTGCCTACCTATTTATCTATCTATCTACCTACCTACCTACTGTGTCTGTCTGACTGTCTATCTATCTACCCATATACCTACCTACCTACCTACCTACCTATCTACCTACCTACCTACTGTGTCTGTCTGACTGTCTATCTATCTATCTATCTATCTATCTATCTATCTATCTATCTATCTACCTACCATCCATCCATCCATCCATCTATCTATCTATCTATCTATCTATCTATCTATCTATCTATCTACCTATCTATCTACCTATCTACCTACCGTGTCTGTCTGACTGTCTATCTACCCATATACCTACCTACCTATCTA
>NW_024097027.1:0-5524 GCF_016545835.1 Crotalus tigris
AATGTGTTACTTTTCGCGCGCCAGCACCCGCGCATGCGCACAGACGCTGGCGACAGCCTGTCTGGTCCCGGACAGCGTGCACCTGCCCGGGACCGCCTGCAAACACCCCGAGCCCATTTGCAAAGCTCGGGACATAACACCCCTTTCCCCCGAGCTAAAACTACTACCAACATACAACCCATTTTCTTAATGCAGTTTTCTACTCCCCAGTGTTCCTACCCTTCTACTGGCTCTGTTTAGACAGCAATGTTATGTAATCCTCTAAGTATTTAGGTGATTTCCTTGCTCTCTGTGACCTTCTCAGCTCTGGTTTCGACAGTGTTTCCCTGACTGAGGGAGACGTGAGCCTGTTTCTCCTTCATCATGCCTTGGTGGCCTTCTCAAGGACTTTGCCCCGATGCCTGGCCTGCTTGCTCGCCCACCGGGCTCGTCAGGCCAGGGCTTCTGTCACTTTGTGACCTGGTTGACCTGCCTCGCTGTAGGCCCTCGGGCCCCTTGAAGTGATAGCCACTGCTGGGCGTCTCTATAGAACCTTCTAGGTCCGTCCAAGACCTGTCAGGAGGCTGTCCAATCCCTAAGCCTCGTTCTGTGTCCGGGCTCGTGTGGGTCTCTGTACCTTCCCAAAACTCAGTTACTCCCTGATGTGGGCTAGAGGTGTTGCGGTCGGGACTTGGGTCCTCGACCACCTCCCTGTAAGTTTGACCCCCTGTAGGACATGGGATAAGGTCAGGCCAACTCTGGGGATTATGTGCCAGCTCTCATTGTGGGGTATGATTTATGGGATGCTCCCGGGTACCTCCTGACCATGGAGTCCTTGTTTCTGTGCAGGTGACTAGTATTGTACCCCCGGGGTGACTCCCTGGCTGGGTCAGGCGTAAATGCCTGGTAGTATGGATAGGCTCTTTAGAATTCCTGTTTGGGGCCCTCGCGAATCTTGAATCAGTGGGCCGTTTTTGGCTCCATGATTGAGGATGGCAGCAGCTCGTGCCCCTCCTTTGCTCTAAAGGGTCCCCCCCCTCCCCCCTGGAAAAGACCCAGGAGTCTCATCTGAAATGTCCCGCCTAGGGCGGTAGTTGGTCGATGTGCGACGCCAGGAACACGACCGTTGTCCAGGGCTACCTATAGGGAGAGGTATCCTGTGACCCCTGGAAATTAAGTGGGACCCTGTATGACAGGGGCCCTTAATTGACGATCTCCAAACCGGGGGCACCCACAGTATTGTCTAGGTGCCCTCGATGTGAGGTAGATGAAGGCAGTCTGTCCGAATGCAACCGGTCAAGCTTCGTAGTAAGTTTGCGCCCCCAGCGAAGTTCAGCTGGGCTTCTCCCTATAGAAGTGGACAGTGTGGTGCGGTAAGAAAGGAGAAAGTCAGCCAACCTGTGATGCCAGTCCCCATAGGTGAGTCTTTTCAAGGCGTCCTTTGTGATGCGGACCATGCGTTCAGACATACCGTTGGTGGACGGGTGGAAGGGTGCAGACGTGGCATGACGAATCATGTTAGCCTGTAAGAAAGCTTGGAATTCAGAGGAAGTAAATTGAGGGCCGTTGTCAGACACGATGACATCTGGGAGCCCGTGTGCAGCAAAAATCCCCTTCAGTACCTGAATAGTCTTTGCAGTGGTGGTGGACTGAGACGATCAACCTCAGCCATTTTGAATGACTGTCACGAGTGGACCAAGAAGAACTGGCCCTGAAAGGGCCCAGCATAGTCAATGTGCACCCTAGACATGGGGACTGTGGTATCCTCGCATCTATGCACAGGAGCTTGGGGGCATCTCTGGCGTGAGAGTGCTGGCACAGGTGGCATGCATGCAACCTTAGCGCCTCAATGTCCTTATCTAAACCAGGCCACCACAAGTGGCTGGCGCAAGGGTGCCTTCTGCGCACAATGCCAGGATGACCCTCGTGGAGGGATTCTAAGACCCTAGTCCTCATTGAGGTGGGAATGACAACTCTGTTTCCCAAAAGCAGACAACCCTGAGAAAGGGACAACTCGTTTCTTTTGGACCAGAAACTCTGAAACTCAGGACTAGGGCAGTGCTCAGGCCAACCGGACAAAACCCAGGAATGGACACGTGAAAGTGTGTGATCTGTACCTGTTTCAGCGGCAACATCCCTGGCACAAAGAGGGAGCTCGGGCAAGGCTTGGATTGATAGAATGTTGACAGCTGGCGCAGGGTCAGCTTCTACTACTAGCAGAGGCAATCTACTGAGGCCATCAGCATGGCCCATTTCTTTCCCAGGCTTGTGGAGTAATGAAAAATCATATGCAGACAAAAAAATAGACCACCTAAGCATTCTAGGGGAAATGATGTGGGGAGTCTGCTTACGTGTGGTAAACAGTCCCAGCAGAGTCTTATGGTCAGTGAAGACCGTGAAATGCCTGCCATATAGAAAATCGTGGAATTTTTTAATTCCAGCAACAACAGCCAGAGCCTCCCTGTCTATCTGAGCGTATTTGCGCTCGGCAGAAGACAGTGTTCTGGAGTAGTATGCAATAGGAACCTGAGTTCCATCAGACCTGAGGTGACTCAGGACAGCTCCAACCCCGTAGGGGGATGCATCACAAGCGATGCACACAGGAAGAGACTCGTTGAAATGTGCAAGTACCCTGTTATAAATGAGCAAGGCCTGATTTGTAAAGCAAGCCTCATGTGTTATGTGACGCACTGCCACACTGCTTGTTTGTCTAGTAGCCTGTGAGAGGCTATCTACACTAGCTTTATGTGGAGAAAGAATTGTAAAATTCCGGAGGCCAGGAGGCCTGAGTTCGGCCTTGACTTTGGCTCAGTGCTTCTAAAATAGCTTGTCAGTTTGGATCACAGGGTGAATCCCAGCAGCTCAATTTGAACCCCAGAAATTCAGTAGAAGGCACCCCAATCTGGCATTTGTCTTTTCTGAGCTTGAGGCCTGATGTCCTGAATCTTAACAGGACAGCCCTAAGCCTTTCAGCTAGAATGTGTGTGGAGTCTCCTGCAATCAAGACATCGTCAAAGTAGGGGCAGACCCCTGGTATACCTCGTAGTGTGTTTTCCATTACGATTTGGAAAATCCCAGGAGCGACATTTACTCCAAACTGTAGCCTTTTTACTTTAAAGGCTCCCCTGTGGGTCACAATGGTCTGAGCTATGGCAGCATCCTCATCAACAGGCAGCTGTTGATATGCTTGAGCTAGGTCAAGCTTTGCAAAAACACGCCCCCCCTTGAGAGAGGCCAGGATGTGACTGACCACAGGCACATGATAGTCATGTTTGCTGCAATGCCTTATTCAGAGTGCATTTGTAGTCAGCACAAATGCGAATGTCCCCATTTGCCTTTAGAGGCGTGACAATGGGGGTCTCCCAAGGCCTGGAATCAACAGGTTCTAGGATTCCCTGTTGAATCAGTTTGTCTAACTCAGTGTCAATTTTACTCTTTAAAGCAAAAGGGACCCTTCTTGCTTTAATTCTAATGGGAGTGACAGTGGGGTCTAGCTTTACGGACACAGGGGGTCCTTTGAATGTGCCCAGCTGGGGGCTGAAAACATCTGCAAATTCTTTGCAGACTTCCTGTAGGTCGAGTGTTTGTAAACTGTTGAGTCCTGTGACGTGTATCCCCAGGGCCTCAAACCAATCGAGTCCTATGAGACTCGTTCGTTCACCCCTACTACTAATAAGTCTAGTGGACCTTCAAAACTCTTGTATTGCACGTTAAGGGTGGCCTCCCCCTTAACACACACTCTTGAATTTTGAAAATCTGTTAACACAATGTCAGAAGGCCTTAACTTGGCCTGAGTTCCACTACCGGAACAAATCTTCCTAAATGTATGCAAGGAGATGATTGAAAGGGCAGAACCTGTGTCTAGTTCCATAGTTAATGGAACCCCTTGTAGCTTCACCTTGAGTGACAGCTTTTTCTTAATGGGCTTGTGTGTGCCTGTCCTAAGGATGCTTCTTTGCAAAGCGGAAAACCCTACCCTATTCTGGCTGGGACCCTGGTACCTTTCAGGCGCAGTTCTTCCTGAGGTTGTACCTTTCGTCGGCCCAGACACACAGCTGCAATGTGTCCTTGTTTGCCGCATGCCCGGCAGGTAGCGGAGCGGAACTTGCAGTCGGTTCTCCTGTGGCGACCTCCCCAGCCGATGCACTTGAGCGGAGCTGAAGAGCTTCCCTTCTGTTTTTCTTCCGTCGTGGGGTGGAGACGGTCGACTTCCTCGTCCGGATCCTCCTCGGAGTTCCTTTGGGCGTCTTCCTGGTGCACGGATGCAACCTCTGGACTGTTTCTGATCAGCCGCATGTTCTTGATAGCGCCGCCTGCTGCTTCTTCTGCGGTGACTTTCCTTAAGGCATCTTGGTAGGACAGTTCTTCTTTAGCGAAAAGTCTCTGTTGTAGATCTCGATGCCTTAACCCGCACACGAATCGGTCCCTCAGTCGTTCTTCGAGGTCTTTGAACTCGCAGTGCTTGGCGGCCTTCCATAATGCGGCGATGAATTCTTTGGCCGACTCGCCGGGCCGTTGATCCCTCTGCTCGAAGGTGTGGCGCCATGCGATGACGGACATCTTGGGGTGGACGTGCTCTTTCAGTAGCTTCTTCAGATCTGCGTAGCTGACAGACTCTACTGGAACAGGTGCTGCAAGGTTTTCTGTGATGTCGAAGGCGTCTTGACCGCAAACACAAAGCAGGGTGGCAGCCTTCAAGCTCTCTTCCCTCACTTGGTTTGCCTTGAAGTAGTTCTCCACCCTGGCTACGTATGACTCCCACCGCTCTGGATGTGAGACGTCGAATTCCGAAAGCCTTCAGATTTTCGCCATCTTCAGATCTTCAGGAGACGGGTCTATCAGCCAGCCTTCCCCCGAATGTGCACCGGATTGGCGGGCAGCTGCCAAGTCGACGCCGTTCCTTTCCGCCGCTCAGGACTCCTTGGGTAAGCTTACACTTCTTCCTTTCCAGGTAGTGCAAGGCATCCCATCCTCGTCGCCAGTGTTGAGTCCTTGGCGGGAAGCAGACACGAGAAGCAGTTGAAGTTCTCAGTTTCCTTTATTCAGCGTTCAACTTACAAGTAGATGGCTTCAGCAGCTCCCAAAACCTCCCAACTTCTTATATAGACGCTTCCCGGGTAAATGTGTTACTTTTCCAGCGCCAGCACCCGCGCATGCGCACGGCGCTGGCGACAGCCTGTCTGGTCCCGGGCAGCTTTGCACCTGCCCGGGACTGCCTGCAAACGCCCGAGCCGTTTGCAAGGCTCAGGACATAACAGTCACCATCCATGACTTTTTAAGATTCTGAGAGATCAGCTAGGTCACATGCTCATTTGAGTTAGATCTAAGATGCAAAAACCTAGATAACAACTAAATGGGAGAAAAGAGACACAAAACATCCCACAGTATCTTTTAGCCATGTAACTTTTTCCCCCAGTAGCTTTTCTCTATTGAAATCAATAATCTAGCAAATTAGGTAAGGAGGGAAGGGAGAACAGCAAACCTGATATCATTATTAGTACTTTTAAATAAGTAGTTTTCAAATGAAATGTTTTCAGCAAGCTGA
>NW_024097028.1:0-25817 GCF_016545835.1 Crotalus tigris
CACGTTCCAGCAACCCGATCAGAGTTGGAATGGGGTTTCAATAGAGTATACTACCCTATAAATATAATGGAGATCCAATCAGGGCCTTGCTACTTTCCTGGTGGATTCTCCCAAAACTTACAGTTTAAGCAGCAGCTGGTGGAATGTAGCACGTTCCAGCAACCCGATCAGAGTTGGAATGGGTTTTAAATAGAGTATAATACCCTATAAATATAATGGAGATCCAATCAGGGCCTTGCTACTTTCCTGGTGGATTCTCCCAAAACTTACAGTTTAAGCAGCAGCTGGTGGAATGTAGCACGTTCCAGCAACCCTCTCAGAGTTGGAATGGGGTTTAAATAGAGTATAATACCCTATAAATATAATGGAGATCCAATCAGGGCCTTGCTACTTTCCTGGTGGATTCTCCCAAAACTTACAGTTTAAGCAGCAGCTGGTGGAATGTCGCACGTTCCAGCAACCCGATCAGAGTTGGAATGGGGTTTAAATAGAGTATAATACCCTATATATATAATGGAGATCCAATCAGGGCCTTGCTACTTTCCTGGTGGATTCTCACAAAACTGACAGTTTAAGCAGCAGCTGGTGGAATGTAGCACGTTCCAGCAACCCGATCAGAGTTGGAATGGGGTTTAAATAGAGTATAATACCCTAGAAATATAATGGAGATCCACTCAGGGCCTTGCTACTTTCCTGGTGGATTCTCCCAAAACTTACAGTTTAAGCAGCAGCTGGTGGAATGTAGCACGTTCCAGCAACCCGATCAGAGTTGGAATGGGGTTTAAATAGAGTATAATACCCTATATATATAATGGAGATCCAATCAGGGCCTTGCTACTTTCCTGGTGGATTCTCCCAGAACTTACAGTTTAAGCAGCAGCTGGTGGACTGTAGCACGTTCCAGCAACCCGATCAGAGTTGGACTGGGGTTTAAATAGAGTATAATACCCTATATATATAATGGAGATCCAATCAGGGCCTTGCTACTTTCCTGGTGGATTCTCCCATAACTTTCAGTTTAAGCAGCAGCTGGTGGAATGTAGCACGTTCCAGCAACCCGATCAGAGTTGGAATGGGGTTTAAATAGAGTATAATACCCTATAAATATAATGGAGATCCAATCAGGGCCTTTCTACTTTCCTGTTGGATTCTCCCAAAACTTACAGTTTAAGCAGCAGCTGGTGGAATGTAGCACGTTCCAGCAACCCGATCAGAGTTGGAATGGGTTTTAAATAGAGTATAATACCCTATAAATATAATGGAGATCCAATCAGGGCCTTGCTACTTTCCTGGTGGATTCTCCCAAAACTTACAGTTTAAGCAGCAGCTGGTGGAATGTAGCACGTTCCAGCAACCCGATCCGAGTTGGAATGGGGTTTAAATAGAGTCTAATACCCATATATATAATGGAGATCCATCAGGGCCTTGCTACCTTGCTACCTTCCTTGGTGGATTCTCCCAGAACTTACAGTTTAGCAGCGCGGTGGAAATGTAGCATCGTGCAGCACCCGATAGAGTGGAAGGGGGTTTAAATAGAGTCTATAATACCTATATTTATAATGGAGATCCAATCAGGTCTTTGCTACTTTCCTGGTGGATTCTCCCAAAACTTACAGTTTAAGCAGCAGCTGGTGGAATGTAGCACGTTCCAGCAACCCGATCAGAGTTGGAAGGGGGTTTAAATAGAGTATACTACCCTATAAATATAATGGAGATCCAATCAGGGCCTTGCTACTTTCCTGGTGGATTCTCCCAAAACTTACAGTTTAAGCAGCAGCTGGTGGAATGTAGCACGTTCCAGCAACCCGATCAGAGTTGGAATGGGGTTTAAATAAAGTATAATACCCTATAAATATAATGGAGATCCAATCAGGGCCTTGCTACTTTCCTGGTGGATTCTCCCAAAACTTACAGTTTAAGCAGCAGCTGGTGGGATGTAGCACGTTCCAGCAGCCCGACCGAAGTTGGAATGGGGTTTAAATAGAGTACAATACACTATAAATATAGTGGAGATCCAATCAGGGCCTTGCTACTTTCCTGGTGGATTCTCCCAAAACTTACAGTTTAAGCAGCAGCTGGTGGAATGTAGCACGTTCCAGCAACACGATCAGAGTTGGAATGGGGTTTAAATAGAGTATAATACCCTATAAATATAATGGAGATCCAATCAGGGCCTTGCTACTTTCCTGGTGGATTCTCCCAAAACTTACCGTTTAAGCAGCAGCTGGTGGAATGTAGCACGTTCCAGCAACCCGATCAGAGTTGGAATGGGGTTTAAATAGAGTATAATCCCCTATAAATATAATGGAGATCCAATCAGGGCCTTGCTACTTTCCTGGTGGATTCTCCCAAAACTTACAGTTTAAGCAGCAGCTGGTGGAATGTAGCACGGTCCAGCAACCCGATCAGAGGTGGAATGGGGTTTAAATAGAGTATAATACCCTATAAATATAATGGAGATCCAATCAGGGCCTTGCTACTTTCCTGGTGGATTCTCCAAAAAATTACAGTTTAAGCAGCAGCTGGTGGAATGTAGCACGTTCCAGCAACCCGATCAGAGTTGGAATGGGGTTTTTAAAAAACGAAAAAATTAGTAGTACAATACACTATAAATATAATGGAGATCCCATCAGGGCCTTGCTACTTTCCTGGTGGATTCTCCCAAAACTTACAGTTTAAGCAGCAGCTGGTGGAATGTAGCACGTTCCAGCAACCCGATCAGAGTTGGAATGGGGTTTAAATAGAGTATAATACCCTATATATATAATGGAGATCCAATCAGGGCCTTGCTACTTTCCTGGTGGATTCTCCCAAAACTTACAGTTTAAGCAGAAGCTGGTGGAATGTAGCACGTTCCAGCAACCCGATCAGAGTTGGAATGGGGTTTTAAATTAGAGTATAATAACCTTATATATAAGGGAGATCTAATCAGGGCCTTGTACTTTCCTGGTGGATTCTCCAGAACTTACAGTTAAGCAGGAAGCTGGTGGAATGTAGACACGTTCCAGCAAACCCGATCAGGTTGTAATGGGTTTAATGTGAGCTATAATACCCTATATATATAATGGAGATCCAATCAGGGCCTTGCTACTTTCCTGGTTGATTCTCCCAAAACTTACAGTTTAAGCAGCAGCTGGTGGAATGTAGCACGTTCCAGCAACCCGATCAGAGTTGGAATGGGGTTTAAATAGAGTATAAGACCCTATATATATAATGGAGATCCAATCAGGGCCTTGCTACTTTCCTGGTGGATTCTCCCAAAACTTACAGTTTTAGCAGCAGCTGGTGGAATGTAGCACGTTCCAGCAACCCGATCAGAGTTGGAATGGGGTTTAAATAGAGTATAATACCCTATATATAGAATGGAGATCCAATCAGGGCCTTGCTACTTTCCTGGTGGATTCTCCCAGAACTTACAGTTTAAGCAGCAGCTGGTGGAATGTAGCACGTTCCAGCAACCCGATCAGAGTTGGAATGGGGTTTAAATAGAGTATAATACCCTATATATATAATGGAGATCCAATCAGGGCCTTGCTACTTTCCTGGTGGATTCTCCCAAAACTTACAGTTTAAGCAGCAGCTGGTGGAATGTAGCAAGTTCCAGCAACCCGATCAGAGTTGGAATGGGGTTTAAATAGAGTATAATACCCTATATATATAATGGAGATCCAATCAGGGCCTTGTACTTCCCTGGTGTGATTTCTCCCAAAACTACAGTTTAAGCAGCAAGCTGGTGGAATGTAGCCCGTGTCCAGCATACCCGATCAGAGTTGAATGGGGTTTAAATAGAGTAGAATACACTATATATATAATGGAGATCCAATCAGGGCCTTGCTACTTTCCTGGTGGATTCTCCCAAAACTTACAGTTTAAGCAGCAGCTGGTGGAATGTAGCACGTTCCAGCAACCCGATCAGAGTTGGAATGGGGTTTAAATAGAGTATAATACCCTATAAATATAATGGAGATCCAATCAGGGCCTTGCTACTTTCCTGGGGGATTCTCCCAAAACTTACAGTTTAAGCAGCAGCTGGTGGAATGTAGCACGTTCCAGCAACCCGATCAGAGTTGGAATGGGGTTTAAATAGAGTATAATACCCTATAAATATAATGGAGATCCAATCAGGGCCTTGCTACTTTCCTGGTGGATTCTCCCAAAACTTACAGTTTAAGCAGCAGATGGTGGAATGTAGCACGTTCCAGCAACCCGATCAGAGTTGGAATGGGGTTTAAATAGAGTATAATACCCTATATAGATAATGGAGATCCAATCAGGGCCTTGCTACTTTCCTGGTGGATTCTCCCAGAACTTACAGTTTAAGCAGCAGCTGGTGGAATGTAGCACGTTCCAGCAACCCGATCAGAGTTGGAATGGGGTTTAAATAGAGTATAATACCCTATACATATAATGGAGATCCAATCAGGGCCTTGCTACTTTCCTGGTGGATTCTCCCAAAACTTACAGTTTAAGCAGCAGCTGGTGGAATGTAGCACGTTCCAGCAACCCGATCAGAGTTGGAATGGGGTTTAAATAGATTATAATACCCTATATATATAATGGAGATCCAATCAGGGCCTTGCTACTTTCCTGGTGGATTCTCCCAGAACTTACAGTTTAAGCAGCAGCTGGTGGAATGTAGCACGTTCCAGCAACCCGATCAGAGTTGGAATGGGGTTTAAATAGAGTATAATACCCTATATATATAATGGAGATCCAATCAGGGCCTTGCTACTTTCCTGGTGGATTCTCCCAGAACTACAGTCTAAGCAGCAGCGTGGAATTGTAGCACTGTTCCAGGCAACCGAGCAGATGTTGGAATGGGTTTAAATAGAGTATAATACCTATATATATAAGGAGATCCATATCAGGGCCTTGCTACTTTCCTGGCGGATCCTCCCAGAACTTACCGTTAAGCAGCAGCGGGTGGAATTTGTAGCACGTTCAGCAAACCGATCAGAGTTGGAATGGGCGTTTAAATAGAGTATAAACCCTAGATAATAATGGAGATCCAATCAGGGGCCTGCTACTTTCTGGTGGATTCTCCCAAAACTGACAGTTTAAGCAGCAGCTGGTGGAATGTAGCACGTTCCAGCAACCCGATCAGAGTTGGAATGGGGTTTAAATAGAGTATAATACCCTATAAATATCATGGAGATCCAATCAGGGCCTTGCTACTTTCCTGGTGGATTCTCCCAAAACTTACAGTTTAAGCCGCAGCTGGTGGAATGTAGCACGTTCCAGCAACCCGATCAGAGTTGGAATGGGGTTTTTAAAAGAGATAATCACCTAGATATATAATGGAGATCCAATCAGGGGCCTTGCTACTTCCTGGTGGATCTCCAGAAATTACAGCTTAAGCAGCAGATGTGGAATGTAGCAGTTCCAGCAACCGATCAGAGTTGGCATGGGGTTTAAATAGAGTATACTACCTATTATATAATGGAGATCCAATCGGGCCTTGCTACTTTCCTGGTGGATTCTCCCAAAACTTACAGTTTAAGCAGCAGCTGGTGGAATGTAGCAAGTTCCAGCAACCCGATCAGAGTTGGAATGGGGTTTAAATAGAGTATAATACCCTATATATATAATGGAGATCCAATCAGGGCCTTGCTACTTTCCTGGTGGAGTCTCCCAGAACTTACAGTTTAAGCAGCAGCTGGTGGAATGTAGCACGTTCCAGCAACCCGATCAGAGTTGGAATGGGGTTTAAATAGAGTATAATACCCTATAAATATAATGGAGATCCAATCAGGGCCTTGCTACTTTCCTGGTGGATTCTCCCAAAACTTACAGTTTAAGCAGCAGCTGGTGGAATGTAGCACGTTCCAGCAACCCGATCAGAGTTGGAATGGGGTTTAAATAGAGTATAATACCCTATATATATAATGGAGATCCAATCAGGGCCTTGCTACTTTCCTGGTGGATTCTCCCAGAACTTACAGTTTAAGCAGCAGCTGGTGGAATGTAGCACGTTCCAGCAACCCGATCAGAGTTGGAATGGGGTTTAAATAGAGTATAATACCCTATATATATAATGGAGATCCAATCAGGGCCTTGCTACTACTTTTTAAAAATCAGCCGATCGAAATCAGAAACGTTTGTGATTAAAGGACAGACAACTTTTTTTAAACAAAAACATAGAACTTTATTTTTACACACAACCATCGCAGCGAGATTATTATATGCTCAAAAGTAGAAAAGTTTGATGCTATCCAAAATAAAGAAATGGTTGGTAAAATGATGGAACTTGCAGAGATGGCTAAATGGACTTCTTTGATTAGAGCAGGGGTAGTCAACCTTGGCTCTTTTATGACTCGTGGACTTCAACTCCCAGCTGGCTCAGGAATTCTGAGAGTTGAAGTCCATAAGTCATAAAAGAGCCAAAGTTGACTACCCCTAGATTAGAGAAAAGGCAATGACTACATTTATAGAGGCTTGGACACCTCTTGCAGACTTTTTTCATGAAACAAAAAAGCACATATGTCTTGTGGTTTTGATGATGAGGAAAAGAATTAGATAAGAGCAGAAACTGAGGATTCTTTTGTAATCATAGACTAAGATAACTTTTTAATTATATTTGCTACAAAGGAAAATCAGAAGCTTCTTTCTCTTTCTATTTCCCTTTTCTTTCTCTTTTTTTCTTTGTTTCCTTTATATTAGTTTGTTTTACTTTTCATGTTCTCTTTAAAACTTTTAATAAAACTTATATAAAAACAAACGGACATTTATCAACCACATCCAAGAGGAATAAGTCAATATTTAATTTTTAGTGAATACTGGATAAATTAATAGTGGAATATTTCTGGATTATTTCAAAGGAAACTCATTATTAAGAAACTGTGCATAAGTAATTTATCTAATAAAATTATTCATCTAAGATACATATCACCTTTTAATTATTTCTGATTATATAATGCCAGAAATTTTCTCATAAAATTGTTTCTATCAAATAGGCTCTTTCATTGTAAACTTTCGAACAACCCGATACACAGAAGCTGCATGGTTAGCTATGCTGAATTGTGCTATAGTCTATCATTTTTTCTGAATAAAGTTCTTCTATAGCATCTGGAGAGCATTCTGGACAACAAAAATTAGTAAAAGATACAAAGACAGAAGTTCATTGCTGGTAAATGAGGCACTAATAATAAAGCTACTCATTCATAGAGTTTCTATTAACACAAGATATTTTCATGGAGATACAAACACTTGGGATGAAGTTGAAAGTTCACATTATATATTACATTTTGTAGATCTTCAAAACCCTTTCATTACCTATGAACTATTCAAAATGATGAGCACTATCTAAACGTCAAGAAGAATTGGCTGCACCTTTTGATTTGATGATCAATTCTTCCTTGCTACCCTCTCATATGCTGACTTACCTTACAGAAAGACCTTACTTACAGAAAATATTAGATTTTAGTGGCATAGGCACAATATGGAAAAATACTATCTACACAAAGCATATTAAGTTCTTCTTGACTGCTCTCCTATCTGGGTAGGATAATACACTCTTTGTCATAATGAAATTCCATGCTAATCTTGGCTTTGTTTGAGAACTTCCTACTGTTCTGGAAGAGGCTCAGTTCAAACTCAGGGCTAGTATTGGCTGCTTCTGAGCCAGCATGGATAGATCTAGGCTCCAGAAGAAACCACTTAGATGCAACATTGGTTTGATGCTGTTCATGAACCATGAGTTGGCCAATCCTGTTTTGGGAACAGGTGGCAAAGCTGTTATTCATCTATTGTCAAAGTCTAAATGCTCTCTCTGGTCTATTCTGACAGATGGTCAGGGCCAGGATGTAATCCAAATAATAGCAAACCACATGTTTAGTGGACTGCTTCATTCCAAACTCTATTTTTTCAATCGGATATACAGTGTACAGCTTCATCTCCAGCCGTTCTATTTTCTTTTTAAGGGGAAAGATACTGATGGTAGGTGTAATTAAATGCATGTACTGTTGTCTCTTGAAGTTTAACCAAATAAGTGCTCATATTTATTCTCCTGTACTAATCACAGAGTAGCTACTAAAACAAATGATAACAAAAGGGAAGGAAGCTACCCTCCTGGCCTCTCTGGGAATGACTAGTGCTTTCCTGAGTAACTATCCCTAACCTTCATCCAATGGAAATTAAATCCTGGATTCATCAGAGGACAATGCCTTTAAATAAATGAAAAAGAAGTAAGTATATAAGTATCTTATACAATATAAACATCAATAGTCTACTAAGAGGAAATTTGAGGGTTCTCCAAGATGATTCAGAAATGACAATAAACCTAGAATAGATAAACCCAAAAGGATCTCTTAAGATTTTAATAGTTCCCCAAGCATTTACCCTAAGTCTTGATGGAACTGCTTGACCATTTTACATGGAATGCAATAGCAATAGCACTTAGACTTATATACTGTTTCACAGTGCTTTACAGCCTTCTCTAAGGGTTTTACAGAGTCAGCATATTGCCACCAAGAATCTGGGTCTTTACCGACCTCAGAAGGATGAAAGGATGAGCTGGTGAGAATAAACTGCCCAACTGCTGGCAGTCAGCAGAATTAGCCTGCAATATACATTCTAACCACTGCACCACTGCTTTTATATTTACACCTTGTCATTGCTAACTAAACAACCCATGTCTCACTGATCATCCTTTCAGAGATATTTTCTCACCTAAACACAAACAGAATGATCAATGGTAGCTTGCTATTGTTTTGGTTTTAAAATTAAAGAAGAAAACATCATTTTATTAAAGAAGAAAGATGCATAGCAAGACAAATATAGATTCTTTTATTTAACCAGGCATGCTTTTGATGACAACATTTCTGGTTGTTCTGCTATCTTTTAAAAATATTCTAACATTTTCACTTTTGTCTATGGAGATTCTCAGTCATCCAGGTCACGGTTGTCCCAAAGGTACTTTTTTAGGAGGCAACTGGACTTTCTTGTTTGTTTGTTTTTTTGAAGACGTTTCGCTTCTCATCCAAGAAGCTTCTTCAGCTCTGACTGGATGGTGGGGAATGGAAGGATTTATATTCCTTGCAGGCAACTGGTCATTTGCACTCTATTCCATATTGTCTATTCTATTTTCTCTTCCATATTGTCTATTCTATTCTATTCTATTCTATTCTATTCTATTCTATTCTATTCTATTCTATTCTATTCTTCTATTCTACTCTACTCTATTCCATATTGTCTATTCTATTCTCTCTTCCATATTGTCTATTCTATTCTATTCTATTCTATTCTATTCTATTCTATTCTATTCTATTCTATTCTATTCTATTCTATTCTATTCTACTCTACTCTACTCTATTCTGGTCTGGTCTATATTCTATTCTATTCTATTCTATTCTATTCTATTCTATTCTATTCTATTCTATTCTTCTATTCTATTCTATTATTCTATTCTATTCTGTTCTATTCTATTCTATTCTAATTAGACCACGGCTGCCTCCCTCCATTGACACGGATGCCAGGGAAGTCCCTACCACCGGCTGGGCATCCTAGGCATGCCAGCTGGACGCCGGAGGGACCGCCTCTTGCTTCAGCCACCCCTCACTCTCACTGGATGCAAGGGGAGTCCCAAAAATCAGCTGGGTGTCAGCGGCAAGTCAGCCAGACGCCGGAGGAACTGCCTCCTGCCACGGCCGCCTCTCCCTCTCACCGGGCGCCGGGGAGGAATTCCCAGAAGCCAGCTGGATGGCGGAGATGACCAGCTGGACATCGGGGGGTCATCTCTTGTCACCACCACCCCTCCTGTGTTGCCGGTGGTCAGGGGAGGCTGCCGGTTGCTGGGGGGAGCTATGGCCTCGTAGAAGAGCGTGGAGTCTCAGTTCCTAAGACCATCAGAAATATGTGTTTTCTGATGGTCTTAGGCGATCCCTGTGAAAAGGTCGTTCGACCCCCAAAGGGGTCGTGACCCACAGATTGAGAACCGCTGCTCTAAAAGAATGCAAATGACCAGCTGTCTGCAAGGAATATAAATCCTTCCATTCCCCACCGTCCAGTCAGAAGTGAAGAAAATTCTTGGATGAGAAGCGAAATGTCTTCAAAGAAAAAACAAGGAAGTCCAGCTGACTCCTTAAAAAACACCTTTGGGACAACATTTTCACTTCTTTTCCCTCAGCTTAAAGCGATCTACAGCTTCCAATGCTGGAATACCGGTTTCTCCAACTAAATAGGCACATTCTGTATGGCTTCTCTTTGCAGTTAATGTATAATGAAAGCAAAGTGTGACTCTTTTGGGAAATTTATCTGCTGAAGAGAGACATTTTCACCTTCTAATAAATTGAGCGTAATTCTTGGAATCGTGACAATGCCATTTTGGAATGTGCCAGTGTTTATCTTGGCTACAATGAGATTCATGTGGAGTTCTTCCATAATCATTTGCATTCCACTGCTTTGGAAGATTCATGTTCCTCATTAAAATGATGTGATATCCTATCTTCAATTCCAATTTATGTGGTGACAATCCAGAAAACTCATTGGAATCAAGGAATTTGTTGGAAAATGAGTAACATTGGCTCCTTCATTGACATCAATAATGGAACAATATCCTTGTATCATTTCAGGGAAGTATCTAATGTGATGGTGAATCTTTTGGGCTCAGCACATCAAAAATTTGGGAAATGACTAACCTGATTCTAAAGGGTATCTTGAGTCTTGTATGCAGTGTCCTCCCACAAGACATCAATGTTGCTGCAAGAACAGAGGATGCTAAAGCAATAGCAACTTCTCCATCTTCCCTAACTTTACTGGAGACCTCTGCCAGCCTCTCCATTGAGTTGTACAAAGATTCAAGAGATAGCTTAAAAATAAAACGGGATCATTTGACCTCCTGATGGCTAGGACAGGACTGGTTTATCTGATCTCCAGTGGCCAAAGGAGGGGCCAGTCTACACTGAGTTTCAGAGTAGGAAACAGTTGAAAAATGAAACAGGTTGCTTAGTAGCTAATGTATCTGACTGTTACCAGAGAGATCCTCCATCTGCAGTCACTGCAGCTAATCTGGTGCCCTTCAGCCCAATCTATCTCTCAAGGTTGTTGTGAATAAATGTAGGAGGTTGGAGCAGTTAGATTTATGCCTCGTATCCCAACAAAGATGGGTTATAGACACATGTGCATCTTTGTGTGCCAGAGAAGGGGCAATAAAAATAACCAGGCCTTCTTTCATCCACCATAAAGTTGTTGCTTCTTTAAGAGACACATGATGAGTTAATTCTTTGCTGTTGCATCAGGGAGGGAGGAGAGATTGCAAGATTGGCTGGGAAACTGTCAAGGAACATTGAAAATAAAGATCACATGATTGCAGCAGCAGCACAGCCAGTAGCACCAAAGCAGCCACAACTTCCCCAAACTTCATTCTCTTGGAAATCATGGGTTCTGGATTTTATACACATTGTGTAGTTAGCCCCTTTGAGATGTCTTCATTCCAAAATTGTTGCCTTGTGGTGCATCATTTCACTCAGTTAAAGGTCAACGATGAGAGTTCTAGTAGTATATTGATATTTGTTTCAGCTACATTAACTATTTTAGGCATATCCAAGGGCTTAGACATGCCCAAATGGTTGATGAAATGGACTATGGCATTGTCACTATATGCTATTATATACAGTACTTACTGGTCTTAAATTGCCAAACATATTTATTCATTTTGTTCAAGTTACCCACATTGCTCTTCTCCTTTTAACAATAGCAGATGCTGTTTTCTTTCTGCCACAACAACTGCAATGTTTACCTTACCCACGTTCCAGTTTTGAAAAGAACATTGCCCTTGGGGTAGACTTTTCATAAAATATAAATTCTTGGGAACATGATTTTTTGTAGAATTTTCCAAATCCAAGTCCTCCTTTTGGTAACAGTAAATACCATAAATATGTGAAGGATTTAATCTGAGTCAGAATTCATGGGGATTCAGCACCAAAATCCAGTCAACAAGGCCCAATGTTACAAATGAAATAGCTAAATCTAATATAACGCTGCAGACTTGGAAATCATATCTCACTTAAGATTTAATAACATTTTTTAAAAAAAGAAAGAAAATGAAGAACAACAATAGTAATAACAATCAGTTGGAACTCCATCACCTTTCATTCACATCTCATTTCCTCAAATATAAATCCAGGCTATAGCTGTGACCAAAGTACCATAAAGTCATGACCATGGGAGTTCCTTCAAGATCTGCAGATGCACTTTCTCTCCTTGGGGGAAAATGTTAATAGCTAGATAGAAGCATTATGGGGCAAAACTTCCACATCAAGGAATGTGGCTTCCATTAGATGTGACTCTTGCATGCCCACATATTCCAGAATATTTCTTCTTAAAGACACAAGACAAGTATCAGCTATTTCTCTATTATTAAACAACTAAAAAGAAGCAAGAGAACCGAGTTTGAAAAGAAACAAACTAGGAAAATAGCTGAGTAGCAACTCCAGTAGGAGCTATAATAGCAAAGGCCGTTGCATTTGCAGAAATAGTCATGAGAACTATCTTGTTGAAACATTTTACTGGCATTTTGGTACTTAACCCCCAACCTATCTGAGGCAATCACCACCCTTTATTTCATGCCTCGTGTAGCCCGGAAAGAATTTGCAAGCTCTTCCCCTGCCCATCATTGCTATCATACACACATTATTAGATCATAAGTAAAAAAACAAAACCAGAAGTTTATTCAACTCTTTGTCTGCTCCTGTGTGCTTCAAATGAATGATATTTGGCTTGCCTGGGCAAGATTATGCTGGTCTGCTTTATCTCAGGGCTGTCAAACTGCCGGCCTTTTGGCCGGATGCATCATAGCAAAACAGCGCCCACGCCGTTACCAGCAATGGCAAAAAAGTCATGATACGTCGCAACACATCACATGACATTGCGAGTTTGACATCCCTGCTCTGTCTGGTTGAAAACATCACAGCAATCACTTAGTTTCAAAATAAAATAAGACTCCCAAAAGATAATGCGGCAGCCACCAAAGAGAAAAAAACATGCCTTTAGCCTGGTCTATATGGCAGGTGGCACGAAAAGCATCAGCTCCCATGAAATTCTATTTCCAGCCAAGATTATATTGAAAGTAAGAAGGTTTCAACACTTTATGGATCCTAATCACTGAAATAGTCTATCTAGTTTTCTGCAGCATCTTTAGAGGCTACCGTTTCAGCTGGAACCTTTTACTGAGTAATTAATTCCTGATTAAGAAAATTGCTACTTAACCTTAAGAAAGATGACTGGTCAAGAGAAACCTGGGCTTCAAAACCCAGGATAATGTAGAACTGTCAGTTTCCACACCTCAGTTACACTGTTATCTCTCACGCTAAGGAAGATGGGTACAAATAGGCCCGTGTTCCTCAGAGCTGAACTATGCAAATCTCATTGTTTATGGATCTCTCTTCTCGGGAATTTATTTAAACTGAGCATCAGTAATGAAGAATGAAAAATGTATATTAAATCAGGCAGGCAGGTCCATGAAACGGAAGAAGACAGAAAAGGGTTATTGCCTAGATAATAGTATGTAAATTAATTGTAAAAGGTTAAGCCTGTAGGGTAATCTTAGTTCCCCTACAAGAATTTGCTTTGCAGTGGCATTGCTAATAAATATCTTATGTCTTTTATAAAAAAACCTGAGAGGGGGTCAAAAATGCAAGCAATCTTTATACTTCCTGTGGCATAAAACTTCCTGTTTTATAGTGGTCTACTGCAGTGCAACAGTTTTACCTAAATATCTTAATAAAGAAAAGCTCAAAAGGGGGGAAAGAATGCATTTGAAACTGCCTATTGCCAGTTCAAGGGACGGGCTGGCATGGATGCAATCCAATGCAAATTGGCAAAGCTGTGTTCTGTTTTTCATGATACATTTCCTATTTTGGGCTGTAAGTATATGAATGTACTACCACGTGTATTTACTGCAGGAGTCAGTCCAGATAAAGGGGACTTAGACCGGTTTCCTCCTCCCTCACAATGGGCTGCTCTACCTGCCTGTTTGCTTTTTTTAACCTTTGGATCCAATGCTATCCTTGTGCTGAACTTCAGGTCAGCAGAGGCTCTGTTTATTTACTTGAAGAGCAAGAGTGCACGAAAACACTGGTTGAGAAGCTTCAGAATCCCAATCTGGGGCATAGTAAGTAAACAGTGATAGTTATGAAATGACCTCGGAGCTGACATTCCACTTATTGACTGGTTATTTGCTAGCAGTTTCTAAAAGGAATATTCATGTATCAAAAATAAGGGATCTTCTGTTTGCTTGATGATTCCATTCATTCTCTCTTCTATTGTTTTCCTTATAAGCACCGTGGATTGAAAATCTTCGTTAAAGGTCTGTAGGGCAAAATCACAACATATGCAAGTGTAAAAATAATTGCACTGTTCACATTGCAGCAAGTCATTATTGCTGTCTTGTGTATTTTCCTTTATGAATTCTCTTCCAAATGATCTGGAGATAGCTCTTTTTCACTGCAACAGCCAGCAGCATTCAAGTGATGTGTCCACAACAATTCCTAGTTTTACTCTTAAATATTATGTCTGCTGCATCTAAAAATGTTATGTTGGAACAGAAGGGCTAAAATAGTTTGAAATGAAGGATTAGGAATAACTAACTTTGCAACAATTATTCTACTTCTTTTACTTTCTGCGTCACCCAATTCCATACATCAAGAACATTTAAACCATAGTGTATTCAGAAATCTCATAGCACAATCTAAATAAACAGGTCAAAAATATCTGCATCAAGAAGTAGCTATATAGGGAACACTTAGACAATAGCAAAAACATTATTCATACTGATTGTTTGAATCAGAAATGAAGCAGGAGAACAATTCTTCCGGGTTTTTTTTCTTCATTGCTAACACAATCTTCAAACATCCAAAATAATGCATAAAATACATGGACAACATCTGATGGAGCATACAGAAACCAAGTTGGTTATATTATTGGTACAAGAAGGTAGAATAGCTCAGTTGTAACAGCATAGATGTGGATGGGGCTGATTACAGAACAGATGACAAAACTGTTTGTGTATGTGTTACAAATCAAAGCAGAAAAATCAACCCAATTTTCATGTTATGATCTTGAACATATGCCCACCATTTTCAAGGAGTATATCAGAAATTTCATTAAAAATCTAAAGCTGATTAAAAGAGAACCAGAGGAATTATGGAATGAAATCAGACATGTTGGAGATAAAGGTAAAAACAGATCCTGAAAGATCTAAGGAAGGAACTTCATAAAAAAAATGTCAGGGAGCTGTTAGAAAAAATTAGAAGTAGTATTACAATGACATTTCTAGGGGCAAAAAACACAAAGTAAAGCCTTCCAAAAAAATCTCCAAACTCAGAAAATGAATCCACCTCAAACTGATATACCGTATTAAAAGATGCCAATTTACAGACAGTAACTGAATCAAAGAATATCAAACTGTAAAAGGAACAGGGAATGATCTTGAAGGACAGGAGAAAGAACTGCTACTAAGGTAAAGGTCAGATAAGTGGAGCTTGAACTTGTTCCAGAAACCAATTTGGGAAAACATCTCAGATTAGTTCGTTTCTAATTCACGCAAAGATAAAATGAGGAAGAAAGCACATTCAGAACACTTGCAAAATTCTGTTACTATGAATGTTAAATAAAAGTAGATCTGACCTTATATTATATTGGGTTTTGTTTTAGTCTGATCTACCTTATAGGGTTGAAATACAGTGTAGAATACAGAACAACAGAGTTGGAAGGGATATTGGAAGTCTTTTAGTCCAACACCCAGTTTAGTTAATATACCGTATACCATTCTGGACAAATGGCTGTCCAATCTCTTCTTAAAAATATTCAGTATTGGAGCACCTACAACTTCTGGAGGCAAACATTCAACTAATTATTTGTTCTCATTGTCAGGAAATTTCTCCTTAGTTCTAGATTAGATCACTCTTTCTTAAGTTTCCATCTGTTAGTTCTTGTCCTGCTTTCAGATGCTTTGGAGAATAGGTTGACCCCCCCTCTTCTGTATGATAGCCCCTCAAATATTGGAAGACTACTATCATGTCACCCCTAGTCCTTTTCTTGTTAGACTAGACCTACCCAGTTCCTGCAACTATTCATTATATGTTTTAGCCTATGGCCCTCTAATCATCTTTGTTGCTATTCTCTGAATCTTTCTAGGGTCTCAACATCTTTTTTATACCGTGGTGACCAAGACTGGATGAAGTATTCTAAGTATGGTCTTATCAAAGCAATATAAAGCAATACTAACATTTCACATAATCTTCTCTGTTGATGCAGCCTAGGACTGCATTGCCTTTTTTGGGGGGAACTACAGCACTCTGCTTGCTCACACTTAAGAGATTTTCTACTAGGACACCTAGATCCCTCTCATAGTTATTGCTGTTGAGCCATGTACCATCTATTCTATATCTGTGCATTACATTTTCTTGCCTAAGTGTAAAACATTACTTACTGTCTATCCCACATTTTTCTATCTTACCAAGAAGTAGGTTGTGGTCTACTTTGTCAAATGCTTTACTGAAGTCCAAGTATACTATGTCCACAGCATTACATTGGTCCATTATTGAAGAATGCAGTAAGGTTTGTCTGGCATGATCTATTCTTGACAAACCCATGTTGGCTTCTAATAATACATTTGCTTGTTTCTAGATGTTCACAGATCAGTTGCTTGATTATCTTTTCCAGGGTCTTCCTGGGTATTGATGTCAGTCTGATAAGTTTGTAGTTTCTTGGTTCCATTTTTTTCCCTTTTTTGAAGATAGGAACCACATCCACCCTTTTCCAGTCTTCTGGTAGTTCCCCAGTGCTCCAGGATCTTTGAAATATATAGTTCAGTGGTTCTGAGATCACATCTGCCATTCCTTCAGAACCGTGGGATATAATCCATCTGGTCCTGATGATGTGAACTTGCCTAGAATGGATAGTTATTTTCTTATCATTTTCTTGCCTATTTTGACTTGTATTCTTAATCTGTCATTTATGGTACTGCTTTTGGAGGAAAATACTGACATTTTGTACAGTAGGGATCTCAACATCCAAACTACCCTATAAGAGACTCCCTATTTAAAAGAATTATTAGTACTAGAAGATGAAGTTCTATCAGCATTTGGTCATTTACCAAGTTGGCAGATGATATGAATTAATGGAGTATTTACAGAAATCATAGAACTAAACAATCAAGAGTTCTCACTTGAGGCACAAATGACCAAAGTCAAATTGTCATATTTTAGACCCATTATATAAAGACATGACACATTTCTCCCTTGAAAAAATGAAAATGCTGGGAAAGATGGAAGAAAAGAAAATATGACAAGCAATAGTAATGTGGGTGGACATGATTACAGTGGTGATGGGTGCATTCTAGGAAGGCTTGAAGAGCCAGACAGGGTACAGATCATCCTGGAGAATGTCTCGTTGTGTGATTGATAAGAATTGACATTAACTTGATGGTACGTAATCAATCAATAAAATAATTTTATAGATCTACATGGCATTTCAACAAGTAAACAATGCCAACAATAATTTGGCACCCTCAAAAGAAGACGTGCATTCATTTGGAATTATTTTTTAATGCTCTAAACATCCTTCGGGTAATATATTATTTTTCTGGATAAAACTACAGTCATGTTAACCAGTAATAGTACCCATTAGTTCTGTTCCACCATTATTTACAATACATCTCCCATAAATCAAAAGCTGAAAATCCTAACTGAAATGAACAAAGCAGTTCACTGATACATAATGTCTATTACAAGGGCTGAAGAAAATAAATTGAACCCAAAGGATTGCATATTAGATCAAAACACAGCAAAAGGTAAAGAAGCTCTCGAGTTGAGCTTGATTTTGATGACTTCAAAGAAACCTCCACATAGGTTTCTTAGCAGCAGTGCAGAAGAGGTTTGCCATTGCTTTATTCTGGGATACTTTTAACTTCTCAATCTGTGGGGTTTCCTAGTGCCCCTTATCAAATTACTAGCATCCCTTATCCAATTACTAGCTTGTCCGAAACTGCTTAGCTTAGAAAAGGTTGACTTGGAACTGCTGGCTGATAATATTATAAGGAAAATAACTGTAACCGTGCAATCCTATGTATGTTCATTGAAAGGTCCCACTGATCTCCATACTGCCTAAATTCATTATGATGTTATTAAAGAGGAAAGTAATTGAAAGAACAGATGAATCGATAAATCAGTTAATTGAATAAATAACATTAGAGTTGGGGTACCACGTCCAGGCTGTAAAATTCCAGATTGGCCATTAAAAATGGAAGTAAATAGAGTTCCATCTTTTCCCTTTAATCGAGTAGTTTTCAAATGTGTCTGGAGGCACTTGGGGCGAAGAGTCCATGAAGTCATAAATTCATGAATAAACAATTTAACATTTCTCAGTTTTAATTTCTAATATAGTGCATATCAATAAATTTAGTCCACATAAACCAAAGCTGAGCATTTATAGCGCATCATGCACAAAATTGCTATCTTGATGCACGCTGGGTAGAACTGATGAATAGCCTTGCTGGTGTCCTGATACGCTTATAGTGATAAAAGAAATAAATTGGGCTAATCATGTACAACAGCTTAATAAATAAAGCTCCTATATTGCGCAACTGTAGCCTAGTTACTGCCAAGGAGAGGAAAAAGAAAAAAAACGTGTTCACTTTGAGATGATCATAATGTTTTAAAAGTTTGCAACGTAGGACATGCTTATTCTGGTGGGGAACCTGGGAAAAAGTATACACTTGAGCATTATGTGTATGTGTGTATATTTTTTTTTATTTATTTATAAATATATACAGACAAGCACACACACACATCGACACATCTACGTGCACACACCCCTTGAAAATGAAAATGCAACTTTTTACAGTAAAAGGACATAAAGATAGCTTATTCTATTTTATGCTGCATCTCTTTAAAAGTGCATGTTTATTCATTACAGTGACAGGTACTCAATTAACATTTTTAAGGTTGTGATAAAACACTCTCTGTAAGTTTCAGATACTTTATGCCAGTTTTCTAAACGTCATAAAGGGGAAAAGGATGAGCATTCTTCCATTCAGCCATCAACTAATTTCAGGCACATTTCAAATCTGGCAACATAGAGCATATGGTAAGTTTAAAGTCAGTAAGAGGCTGGCAGCAGGCTGACTGAAATTTATGGTTGGGCTGGATGGAATTCTTCTAGGGAACCTTAGGCAGAGAAATAAAACAAAACAACACAAACCCAAACCAAACTATTCTGGAAGAAGTCTTCAAAAAATCACTTAGATACTATGGTTGCCAAGGAAACTACCTGGAGAAGTCCATAAAGTCACCAGAAGTAGATAAATTGATTTTATTTTTCACTCACCATGATGATTCAAAATCATCTTTACCGTAATAACGTTACTTGTTGCTGTTGCTGTTATTATTTATTACTATTATCTGCAGTTTTTTTGCATTTTTAGAATCTGCAGAGTCATTGGTCTGCAACACAGATCTCAAGTTCATGCTTTTAATATACATTCTTAGGTGAAACTTATAAACTCTCTCTGTCTGTTTATCTATCATCATCTGTCTATCTATCTATCTATCTATCTATCTATCTATCTATCTATCTATCTATCTATCTATCTATCATCCAATCCATCCATCCATCTATATCTATATCTATATCTATAGCTAATCTATCTCTATATCTCTATATCTCTATCTCTATCTATCTCTATCTGTCTATCTATCTATCTATCTATCTATCTATCTATCTATCTATCTCTATACCTCTATCTATCTATCTATCTATCTATCTATCTATCTATCTATCTATCTATCTATCTATCTATCTATCTATCTTTATACCTCTATCTATCTATCTATCTAATATCCATATTTTCTAGTTTGATGTTTACCCCTCAGGAAATAGCAGGAACGGGAAACTGGAAGAGTGCAAGAAAAACAGTAGATAGTTCCTAGATTTTAGAGCTCAAAGATGAAGAGCATCTTCTGAGACATCCAATAGTGAAAGTCTATTTAGAAGGAGATTCCACTGAGTTCAGTGTGTTTAAATCAAAGGTAAATGTGCTGGATTGCAGCCTAAATCTATTATGTGAGAACCACCCTTCTACTAGTCAATAATTATCAACCATTAAACTCCCTTTTTAAGACCTTTTATCCCTTAATTTGGGGTAGTGTCGGGGCGACTGGATGGAGCTGAGTGCTTACTGGCTGGATGCCCTTCCTGATGCCATTGCAACAGATATTTTTTTCTTTACACCTTAGGAAAGAAACATCTGCCACTGCCTAGGATTGAACTCTCAACCTTCTGAGTGGGAGGCAAGCATCTTCACCACTAGGCCATCAAACTGCTCATTAATTATCAACCATTCTCCTGTTACAAATTCATTTATTCATTTATACATTCACCCATTCCTTTGATTTATATTTTGTCTTTATTTACAGAAGAACAAGGCAAAATGCCTCAGCTATCATGATTTTTTTTTTATCCCTAAGACTAATTTGCAAAAGCAGGTTTGGGTACAAACATGATACAGCTCTCTAACTATTATTGATATTATGCACTTCAAACTAGCATTATCTGTGTTGGCACTTTTTGTTGGGATGAATTAAAATCAGCCTGAAAGGGGCTATGCAACTAATTAAAAAGAGAAATTTAAGTCTTGTACTTTTGTGAAAAGTAATTCACAAAATGCTGGTTGACAAAAGGATAATTATGAATCTTAATGGTATTTTCCACATAATGTAGATGCCTTTTTAAGCTCATAATTATGAGAAAATGGATGTTTAAATACACTAAGCACTTGGAATTTTCAGTTAATTGTTAACAATTCAGTAAGGCTGGTTTATAAATACATTTTTGTCATTCTCGTGCTGTCATTCATGGATAGTAAATTACATTTATGGAGAGCCTATGTTTTTTATTTTTAGAATGCAGCCTCATTTTTTAAAATTAAATTATAATTATTTAAATTAAATTATAATTAGTATAATTACTTCAATTATAGATTAAATAATAATGTAATTAAATATCATTTTAATACTCGGTAATGTTATTTTAATATTTTAAATTTTATTTTTAAATTATTATATTATAATAAATAATATTTTAATATAATATTTTAAATCTTTTCAGATTTCTTAGAGTGATCTTTTTGTATGTATTTTAATCTATTTTAATTTGAATGAATAAATAAATAAATCTGAACTTGGCAAACTGCAAAGCAAAACAAGACAAAGAGTATAACATCCTTTTTTTTATTTCCAAGAAAACCATAGCAGACCCATAAACATTCTCAAAAGATAAAAAAGAATGGAACAGATACAGTATCTGTTTGCTTGGAAATGTAAAATAACACTTTATCAGAAAATAATGAAGAAAAATGAATTAGGTCATAGGCATCTGCAAGGGGATGACAAAAGATATGTGATAATGTCACAGTGCAAAGTGTACCCTAAGTTATTGGATGTAATGTCATGATGCATAGAAAGTATTGTGGGAGGACAGCACCCCCCCCCCAGAGAAAGAAATATATTGGGAATATTAAAAAGCAGAATATTATATTTCCCCAAATGATCTTAAAGGCAGAAAAGTAGGCCCAGTTTTTCTCAATAGCCACAAGCAGAAACTAGGCAGAGGCCAGGTCTGTAGAAATGCAGATTTGATAATCCTATTCAGAAAGCTTGGGGCCAGGAAGCTTAGAGCTGATGAGATTAGAAAAACAAAGACCCCTAAAATCTACATCCCCCACCCAAACTTAAAAACATGATCTTTAGGATATAATAGGATTAACCCACCACCATCAGAATACCAAAAGGACATGCTCAAAAGCTCAGGTCAAAGTTCATGCCACAGGAACAGGAAACAACCTCAAACATAAAAGCCCAAGAAGGTATAAAAAACCACCACTCCCAGCAACATGTGGTCAGCTTTTGCAGAGCCACATGCTGTTCTGGTTCTGCTCTTCAATAAACTAAAACCTTCTTTCTAAAGCAGTCTCCATTTTGTTTATTCCTGGCTCGGACTAGACCCCGATGAAGATTTTTCAGATTTTTCTTTCAACGAGTGAAGATTTTTCTTTCTACAGTATGGAAGATGATCTTGATGGAGATATGCAGAAGCTGTTGCCTAAGCAATGCAGGATGAAACATTTTTAAAATTTACAATGAGATTGGGAAGCAATTGAGGCAGACACCTCCCTCATTCACTAGAATATCAAGAGGAAGAGGAGAAGGAGGGACTGCCCAACTGCCAGATTCTGTTATTATAGTAAATCTCAGTAAGAGTAGTTTTAACTTCCTGTAGAACTGATTTCCTGATGTTGTCTACCTAATGGAGTTGACATGATTCAGCTTTTATTGTGATTATATGTTTTGTAATTTTTGACACCATTGTTCTTAGGAACAGACATCTTTGATCTAAGACAGTGACACAAGGCTTAGGAAATAGTGTGATTGCCCCCACACATTGTTTATCTTGAGGTGGTGTTCTCTTTCTGTTGACAAGCCCCTGGGGTCTACCTGAAGCTCATCGAGGTCACACAAGTCCTTGGTTCTTGAAGCAGCTTTGGAGAATGCTCTTCTGCAGCCTCTGAAAACCACATGAAAACATGTTTTCACACAATTTTTAGAGGCTCTGGCAACTGCGCAAGAACATTGCCCTTTTTGTGTGAACTCCAGAATGTCCAGAGATCAGGTGAGAGGACAGCCCATTGCTCACGTGGCCTCTGCAGCCTCCAAAAATCACACAAGAACAAGGTATGCTTTCAAAAATAATTATTTGATGACTTCCGGTTCTGGACTGCGGCGTGTGCAGCCAGATGAAGAGACCCCTCTCTTCCCCGGCTGCTTTCCCTCTGCCGGTAGACCCTTAATCAGGTCGAAAAGTCGTCCTGGAGGGGCAAATACCATTGAGGAGGCTCTTGTCGACTGTGGAGGGGTGGCAGCTCCCTCCGTGGTCCAAGATTGCTCCTTAGAGCCAACAGAGAAAAGATTGGCCAGTAAAATGGCCAATCACTTTGCTGCTGTAAGTCAGAAGAACATCTAAGTGTAAAGAACCACCGTGGTTGATCCAGGTGAGACTTTTTCCCCCCTCTCTTAGCCCTTTTCTCTTTTTTGTTTCCTGTAAAAAGCATTTTTGGAACTATTTCCCTTCTTTGAGAGAGCGGCATTTGTTAGTGTGGGAAGAGAAGTTTTGAAAATGAAATGAAAATTAACTTTAATTGACTATTTTCTATTTCTATTTACTTTGGGGTCTTGAAAAAATTTTATTATTGAATTTTTACTGGATTTACTTTATATGGAAGAATATTATTTTTTCCTGATTTTGTCATTTTTGGTGTCTGGGAAGAGATTTTATAGTCTACTGAGGACACCCTGTGGAGAAATTTAAAATTGCAACTGTTTTTTTCTGTTTGATGCTGAGATTGGTTTTGACCTTCAGATCATCATAAAAGGGAAAAGACACAGAAACTCAACAGCTATTAAATCTGTGGGGGTGAACACTGGCTAAATGTTATTAAATACAGCCTCCACTAAAAGATAACAGTCCTGTTTCTGGTTACTATTGAAATGGAAAAACCCTATTTACAACTCAACTGTAAACTTATATTGGAAAAAAATTACGAAGCCACTGAACAAATAGTCTCCAAATAAAAGAGAGTACTACAGAAATAAAAAACAGAAACTCTACTTTGAACTTACAAACTGACTTTCAGATTTCATCTGACTACCCCACAGACCAAAAAACAACAGAAGAGGAATTAATCAACATTAAAGAAGACTTTATGTCATTTTATATACGATCTACTAAGATCTCTGATGATCAAAAAATGACTGTAACTAAACCATACACAATTTCAATACTAGCAGAAACGGACATGCAAATACAACTAAGAGAACTAAAACAATTTTGATAATCAACTACTAACCACAAAATTGGATATAATTGAGTGTCTTATTCAGCAGATTCAAATGTCGAGACTTGAACTTTTAAAACAACAAGAGATTATCTACAAAGGAGTCAGGTCCCTAAAACAGAGGAGGGGATGCTCTTTCTTGACTCAATTGATACCACAAGGAATAAAGAGAGATCTATTTGTTGATATAGAGGCTCTGTTATGGAAACCTGCTTGGCACAAAAAGAAAGCTAGAATAAGATTTAAGAGTGTGACCTAAAATTGTATACAATGGGTTTAAAAGGCTTTTTAGACATGGATTGACTCAAGGTTTAAGATTGGTAAATAAGACGTTAGAGAGCCTGATTGAATAAAGATTAATTAAATATATGAACTTAGTGAAAAGATGTTTTTTTTCTGTATTAATATGTTTGTTGTGGATATAATAATTATTTGGACTGGATTTAAATTTTACTGAGTAGGTTAAAAGAGTTTTACATAGACATTGATTGGTTGATAGATTATAGATTTAAAATAGAGTAGAAATGTGTTTTTTAGAGTAATATTCTTGTTTTTAGGAAGGATAGCTATTTTGTAATGGAAGAAGAATAAGAGGGATTTTTGACAAAAGAAGAAATGATATTAATAAATGAATTATTGATTATGTTAAGGAAAAAGGGAAAGGAGAGACACCTGAAGTGTTAATAATATGTTTATCTAAACCAAATTGGAATATGGCAATTGTAAATAGTAAAGCTCAAAACAGAATTTGGATTTATATAGATGAAATGTTATTGGTGATTGTCTTGATTGATTGAACTTTATTGAAAAATACATTAATTTGAATATATCATATTATTTGAAGGAATAGAGAGGGAGTTTTTTAATGATTTTTAATGTATGATTTTGTTTTTGGATAATTGATTACACTGTAACCACATTGTTTATCAAGCACTTTGTTGTAAAAATAAAAAATCAATAAAACTTGTTTTTTAAAAAAGAAAAATTATTTGATGTAGGTGAATACTGGCGTGTCACTCAAAGTGTTGTGGCATGTCACCTTTGACATGTGTGTCATAAGTTCACCATCACTGATCTAGGATACAGTTGCTAGAGTAGGTTGTACAGACCCCCAGAAACATCTGTGTGTGTGTGTGTGTGTGTGTGTGTGTGTATTCTTGCCAATAAATCCCATGCAATAGCCAGGGCTCATAAAATTACTGCAGGATCAAAATGGTCACATTTGCTTCAATAAATGTCTGAATGCAACTTGAAATTTAAATACCCATCTACCACATGTGTTCAGTTTCACTTAGGGTAGCACCCACTATATATGTCAATAACTATTGTCCGAAATCAAATTTAGACTATGACAAATAAAGAATGAAAAAGCAACTATGAATGGCTGTTTTTCTACAGCCATAGTGTCAAAAGATACTAAGTGAGGGCGATTTGTTTCAAGCATGATTTTATGTTTAATCAAATTATTTAAAACATGTAGAACAATGATGCTTTCCTGAATCATTGAGCTTTCTGGTCTGATCCAAGAACTACTTTAAATTTATAGTCTGTGGGGGACCCAGGCTCAAGCCAACTAGACAAAAGAGGAAAAAATAAAATAGGGAAAACAGAAGTCAGCTCCTATAAAAGAGAGATTTCTTCTTCTTCTTCTTCTTCTTCTTCTTCTTCTTCTTCTTCTTCTTCTTCTTCTTCTTCTTCTTCTTCTTCTTCTTCTTCTTCTTCTTCTTCTTCTTCTTCTTCTTCTTCTTCTTCTTCTTCTTCTTCTTCTTCTCTTCTTCTTCTTCCCAGAGCCACTTTTTTCAAAATAATCCCACTCCTATATTAATATTATTATTCCATATAGGACCTAACAACACATACTGTATACACAGCTTGATACATAACCTCATAAGCATAATAAGGTTGTTGGAAGAGTTTCTCCTTTTATGAGCAG